>NC_066580.1:262268331-262497760 GCF_024323335.1 Lathyrus oleraceus
GTGTGACAATTTGTGTCACACCATTGATGTGTAACTTGATGATTTTTGATACCATGCTTCTTGACCTCCAATTGATCTGAATTTTTGCATGAACCTACTCTTGTATGTCTAGTTTACATGTGATTTTTTGTGGATTTATTTGTGGCATTTTCCATTTGTTTGAGATTTTCTCCCCTGTTTGACCAAAATGGTGACCTTATGTGATGCATGTGCCCATTTGTTTTGTGAAATGCTCATACTTTATTAGATGGACATGAAATTTTACATGAGATAACTAGACATCCTAAGCTTTGCCATGGTTTTAGTCCCATTCATTTATCATATTCCATCTCTGATTTATGAATTTTCCAAGTTGATGCATGTTTGGTTGACTTCTTTGAGCATGTTCAAAATTGCTTTGACTTTCTGATTTTCATTGACTTCCTTCCACTTGTCCAAATGTGATGAAATTTGACATGCTTACCATGCTATGTGTTAGGATTGATCATGATTTATTTGGTGATTTTTGGAAATGTTTGAGTTGACTTTTGATGCAAGTCTTTCTGTTGACTTCTATGAGCCCTAATTTGCCATGCTTTGACTTCTTTTGCTTATGGAATGATGATGATGCATGA
The DNA here is from genome assembly GCF_024323335.1 of Lathyrus oleraceus. Classification (NCBI taxonomy): domain Eukaryota; kingdom Viridiplantae; phylum Streptophyta; class Magnoliopsida; order Fabales; family Fabaceae; genus Lathyrus; species Lathyrus oleraceus. The sequence continues at coordinate 262,268,946 of NC_066580.1, forward strand.
TATGAACATGAACCCAATTGGAATTGTTTCTTGATTGATTAAACATGATTTTGAATGCTTGCCCTTTGCTGTTTTGACTTTTTCATTCTCTTTTGACCCTAGGCTTGCCCTAGTGGTCCTGTTACTCACTTTTGAGCTTGTGTTTTCAGGTTGACCAACAAATGACCAATGAGGCCAATTCTTTTGATTGAGTTTGCTTGAATATCTTTGACTAACTTGTTGTTTTGTAGGTGGTTTGAGCCTTGTGCCTTGCACATCCATTTGCTTCTGATTAAATGCTATTGCCTGTTTCCTTTTTGCTTTGATTTGGAATTGTGTACTGATCTGTTTGACTATTTCAGGTACCATTAGTTGCTTAGTTCTTTGAAATTGCTTTGCTTTGCTTTAAATAGCAACTTGCTTTGAGGTATAATTCCTTTTTCTTCATGTAGTCTGGAAGACCTGGCCTGTTACTTGGCCAGGCAACTGTCTGAAGTCCTCCTTAAGAGGCAATGTTTGTGTATGTTTAAATCTTGTCCTTGTACATATGCAAAGTCCTCCTAAGTGAAGAGGCAATTGGCAGAACCCAAGGGATAAGCAACCTATCCCCTGCTAGTCTGTGTGTCACTCACATTGCTCACACTACCTGTGTTGATGCATAGTGGGTAAAAGCCCAAGATCTATAGAGTCACTTGTGGAAAGAGTTCCCCCTTTCTGAACTCCCACACCTTCTGATATTTAAATGCTCTCCCTGGCCAGGGATAAGAGCAATGAGGCACACCCCTCATCTCCTTTCATCTGCTTCACCTTGGCTCTCAATGTCAAGGTTAAGAGCACATTTACCCAGTTCCAGAGGTTTGTTTGTTGAGGTTGATATGACCCCTCGATTAAAACCTAGCCTTGTTTGAGCCCCTTGCTTGTGTATAGTGTGTGCTACCTGTGATTGTGATTGCTTGCTTTGCTTCTTAGGGTTAGCTTAGACTTGCTTCTTGTGCAAGATAGGTTTTGCTTGACTTGCTTCCTGTGCAAGTTAAGTGTGTGTGTGTGGCTTGCTTCCTGTGCATGCCATGTTTAGGATAGGATGGCCCTTGTGCCATTTAGCTAGAAACCTTAACTTAGGGTTGGCTTTGCATGACAACATCTAGGCTCGAGTCGTAGTCTCCCTAGAGTTGTGTCTCCCTCTGTTATCTGGTTAGGCTAGTCCTGTGACCCTCCGTAGCCGAACTACGACAACTCTGATTCTCATGTTCAGATGAGATACGTAGGCACGAGATGCGATGTCTTGTCGAGTTTGACTAACAACTAACACTAATTCTTTTCTCTCGCCCTCGTTGCGATTGAGACCTCCCCTTTCTCTTGCCCTAGTTGCAATCGAGACCCTTCTCCTTCCTGTGCGAGTTAGGTTTGGTGTGGCTTGCTTCCTGTGCAAGTCATGTTTAGGATAGGCTTGCTTCCTGTGCAAGTTAGCTAGAAACCTTAACTTAGGGATGACTTTGCATGACAACATCTAGGCTCGAGTCGTAGTCTCCCTAGAGTTGTGTCTCCCTCTGTTATCTGGTTAGGCTAGATCCTTTATCCCTGCGTAGGGGAACTACATCGCCCTGATATTCATACCAGATGAAGTATGTAGGCAGGAGATTGAGCTGATCTCTCCGGGCGCCCTTTTTCTTTTTCACCCTTTGTGTCTTAACCACCCTTGTGTGTGTTCTGGTTGGAGTCTGACATAAGTCCAGCGATTGGCAGTTGGTTTCCTGTGTGTGTTTTCTGGTTCGGATGCCGATATAAGTCCATTGATTGGCATTCGGGCTCCACGTTTGCCTTTGCCTGTTTGTTTGTGTGCGTGTCAGCCGAGCTACGAATGCTCTGATTCTTCTCTCGTCCGAGAAGATACGTATGCATAGGATGCGATATCCTAGCGAGCATGTGTCGTTTCCCCAGTCCGAACTACTTCGACTCTGATGTCTATGCCTGATAGACTAAGTAGGCCCAGGATGCGACATCCTGCCGAGTCAGTTTCAGTCAGTTTTCTTGTGTCTCTTTCAGCCAGTGTGTGTGAGTTTGAGCAGTGTTTTAGCAACCAATATTCCTTCCTTTTGTGCGTGGATCCCGTCGAGTACGACAGATGCGTAGGGGTGCTAATACCTTCCCTTCGCATAACCGACTCCCGAACCCACTCTCTTTGGTCGCGAGACCATGTCTTTTCCCAGGTTTACTCTGAGCGTTTCCTTTCCCTCTTTTGGGATAAATAACGCACGGTGGCGGCTCTGTTGTTTCTTGTTTTCCCGCCGGTTTTTCGCGTAATGCGACACATAGTCCTGATGGTGGTTACTTGGATCAATTTACTTCTGATCTAGGTAAGAAAGTGCATTGGCTAATGCACACTGTGGAGTTAAGAATAAGTGGAAGCATTATTGACATCATGGAAACAGCCTTGCCTTAGGAAGTGGAATCCTTGGTATAGCTGAAGGGATAGTTTCTAACTGGTCCTTCTGAAGACTCATGCATCAGAGTGTCTGATGTCTTTGGAGAAGAAGCAGGGATTCATCAAGGTGTGAGCTTGGATGACTTAACTGCAAACATGCAGGATGGAGGTTGTTTACTCAAACTTGGTTTCACAATCAAGTCTATGAGAACGTTGAACTCTGGTTCTGTGAAGGGACGAAGTTCTTTCAAGTGGCAGAAGAAGGAGCTGAATTCAACAGCTAGATGTTAACACACAATGTTGTGACATTTGGTTCGACATCAGAATCTTAGTTGGTGAAGTGGTACATCAACTTAAGATAGAAGGGTCTACAGAGTTGAAGATGAGGTACTTCAAAAAGATCGGTCTCATTACAGTACTTTGGAGTTGCTGGATGGAGAGGATGGTACATGTTTAACATGTAGCTTGAAGTTCAAGTCTCACTTGGAAAGTCAGAATATCTTTGGGAGAAGTCTGATAAACGTGGAGAGGTCAAAAAGTGGCATTTGACTTTTTCGTATGAGGATTCATGAATGAGGTAATCAACCAGTGGCATTTGGTCTATCTCAGAAGTGAGTTCGAAGAATCAAGATAATCAACATATGGCAGCTGATTATTCTTGAGGAAAGTCTGAAACAAATTACTTTTGAGCAAAAAAGTAGTAAGTTGAAGACAAAAGGAGGTATTTTTTATTCATCTCTTGGAGCTTGTGGTAGGAGTTCTGAGCTATCTATTGAAGACTGTCTCTTGTAATGGGATGAGAATGTATATGTCCCAATTTGTGTCTGGTTTCTTTTGGACCAAGCTGGTGATTCAGTGATATCTGAAGATTATCAGATAGTGTTCTTTGTTATGTTGAGAAGGATGTCCTAACTTATGTTAGAACAGTTTGGTTCTCTGCTCTGGTTAGAAGAGAGATTGATACAGAGTGTGGATGTGTTCAGCCAAGAGGGTTGAACAGAGGGTGTGCTCTTGAAGACATGAAGATGCGTCTTATGTTTTCCATTCATCAAGTGGTCTGGGTTCTCTTTGAATCAGGAAGTATGTGCAGGTCCAACTTTGGGGTGTTGGATATGTTCATGTGTGATCTCCAAGTTTCAAGAGGAGAGTTGGTTGTTCATGACAGGAGGAGTTCTGTCTTTGTACTGCAAGTAATCATCAAGCTTGTGGTCTATGTGTTCTCAGATAACAAGGTATGGCACCTTGTTAATTAGTGGGATGATGTGGTGTGTGTCAAGGCTGAGTGAGCAGAAGAATGTCTGACCGGATGTCATGACATTGCCTTGGACAATTTGTGTGTCTTACTAGTTGCATCCATAACTAGTAATTCTGTTGTTGTTGCACAGATTTAGGGGGAGGAGAAATACCCTTGTGCATGTGTGTATTACTAGTAGCCATAGCTAGTAATTGTTTTGCTTCTGCTGCTGATTAAACTACTGTTAAGTTGTTTAACTGCTGGTAGTTGTCCTTGTCAACAAAAAGGATAGAGTGTTCACAAGATGTCATAAGTGATGTCTTAACATAAGATATCCTATGTTCCTGCTGAAAGTTGTATAAGGATATGCGAATGTCTGGTGCCAGATGTCAAGCGACCACTGGAGGTGAGAAAGTGGTTTTAGGAAATGGTGATAGGGAGAATACATGAAGAACGCAAACAAAAGCAGTGTCAAATGTTAAGACATAGCTTGCAACGTGTCTGACATCATTTATGGAATAGTCTTGGAACTGTTGTTTCTGGAAAGAAACAGTCAAGAGCTATAAAAGGTATTCAAAGATAGTCTGCGATATTGGTGGTGATTCTCTGACTGATTCTCAGCAAATATTTATGGATCTTGACCAAGCATTTACTCCTACCGTTAATTCCTAAGCATGGTCTGGCCTATTTAAAGGATGTATCAGCACTCCTCTCCTCACAAGAGCGACATTTCATTCCCTCTAAACCATGGGGTTTATTAAGATCTGGGCATACTATTCCTGGATCTGGTTTTGTGAAGGTGTCATTTATAAATGTTTAGCTAAAAAGGGGGAGAGAAACATTGTCCTGAGGATGCACCAGAAGCAAGCTATATCTGGTAGCAAGGAGAAGATGGGTTCAGGAACAAAAGTCACTAACTGGGTATATCAGTTGTGTCTTGTGATCTGAGTTAAGAAGACAGTTGTGTCTTGTGATCTGAGTTACATTATCTATGTACTCAGCATTACATATTCTTCAGGAAGCCCTACTGTTGAGGGGAAGGGTTGTGATGCAGCTGTGTCTTGTACAACTTCTTCCTCATGTACACCAACAATGGTGCTGGGAATGGGGCCGTCAATGACAAAGAGGAAGTGCAGACTCATATTGGGTTATTTGTTTTAGCTAAAATTTGCCAAAGGGGGAGATTGTTAGTACCTTAAGATTGGCATTAATTTTGTAAAACAAATAATGTAATCACCTCTGTTGTTTTAATATGTTAGGTTGAAGAAGTTCAACATCTGGACCAACATGTCAGGTACGATGTCACGACATCGTGACTGTGACATGACGCAGGTGTATAAAACTGAATTAGTTAATTCTGGAATGTGTTAACTAATTTAATATTCTGGGATTAGTTAAGATATTTGGTGAATATCCTAACTTCTATGTGGAGATCTTGAAGACTCAATCAGAATATTTGGTGAATATACAGTTTCCAAATATGGAGATCTTTTAGGAAATAAAAGATTGAAGACCTTGATTGTAGCAGAAGAATTCTGCCAGCTTTGTAACAGCAAAGGAAAAGCTTGCTGCGATTTCTGAAGGCCCAAATCCAGTTGGGTGGTTAGGTTATAAATAGTAGATTGTAACCTAGGTTTTGTAAGCCTCAAACAATGTAAAAATTAGGGGTGTGTGTGAGGTAAACCTCCCAACCTGTGGGAAGGTTACCATGTGTTTCTCAGTGCTTGAAAGCATGAGATTATTTGTAACTCAAAGCCTGTAGGCAAGAGTTGTTATGTTCTTGAACGAAGCTGTGAAGCATGTTCAAGTTGTTTAAGCATTGCATTGTAATTGTAGTGATAAGAATGGAAACTGGAGGTTTCTATCTAGGAGTTCCTAGGTATAGATTGCATTGGGTAGGGATTAAGTGAAGAGTTGTAAACGGGGGAGTTTAACTCTGAATTAATACTGCTGATAGTGGATCTTCTTCCTGGCTTGGTATGCCCCCAGAGTAGGTAATGTTGTACCGAACTGGGTTAATAATTACTGGTGTTTTTACCTTCTGCACACTATATCCTATCTGTTACAACTCAGTCTGTTTTTAGTCTGTTTATGAAGGGAATAACAGACCTGATACATAGCCTGCAGTCTGAATGCAAAACAGAATGTTATGACATTCATCATTGACTGCTGATACTGATGTATAGACTGGTTGGTCTGTTATAGTTCAACCATCTGTAATGTTGGAACAGGTGATGTTCAAATCAATGTTATGACATCATGCTGATAACTGGGCAGGATCAATAAACATAAGTGTTATGTTTGATCTCTAGTGTGTCTTTGTACTAGATGGACAAAACTGAATGTTCTTCTTTCCATGGTGGTATAGTAGCAGATGTTGTAAAATCTGTGACTGTGTGCATATGAGTATTGGGTTTTAATTTTTACAACTGTCTTGCTGTATTAGTCACAATGTTAGATCAGATGTCATGACTTCGTGTAGAACATCTGAACTCTGACTATACCGGAATTTCAGTTCTTAATGCTTTATTTTATCGAACAAATGGAATTTTGATCTCTGGTTAAGGGTTAGGTCGGACAAACCACCTTATCGCTTGTTGTATAATAATACTTCGATTTAATCACTTAGAAATAAGGATCAAACCGTAGTAGCCGTTAATTCTTCATCAATTGCATATTTCGTAACGTCAATTTGAATAACTAAGGAATTAGGATTGAAATTGACTGTTAATGGTTTTCGGCTAAGGAATTAGAGAAAAAAATTCTTGAGAATCGGTTTTGAGTAATTACAACTAGATGTTATATAATATGGAAGTAGTGTAGTACAAAGCAATTCAGACATCTTGCCTTAGCATGCTTTCTCATATCAGTTAACAGTTTTTTTTATACGCTTTATATAATTTCTTTCTCATTCTTATTATTTTGAAAACAATCATCAAACCCCTATGATCTTTTGTTCAATGGAATTATTGTAAAGATTTCTACTTACTACGCAGTCCTCGAGATCGATACTCGGGATAACTCCCATTTTATTACTACATTGGTGCAAATAGTACACTTGCTATTTTACCGATCAAGTTTTTGGCGCCCTTGCCGGGAATTGCCAAAGTATAAGTTGAAAAATAATTCAATTGGAATTTTATTGCTCTGCAACCAAATTTTTTTTGTACTATTGTTTATTCTAATAATTGTCTAATTTGTGTATGCGAGGTAAGGCCTCAGCTGAATTTCTTTTTGACGAAGAACCAGAAAGATTATTGCGTGCAAGATGACGAAAAGCTAGGCTGGAACTTTCAGAAGCACGCCCCATTGTTTCTGAGTCTGAAAAAGAAGAAGCTGTTTCAGTTCATTCAGAAGACTCCGAAACCGTTTCTGAACCAATGGCTGAAGCTCCACCTCCCGTGGAAAGACTTCTAGGTGACTATGGAGGTGCAAATGCTCCTATTGGAAGGTTAACAATTGTGAACCAACCGGTAAATGTTGATCATTTTCAGCTACACCCTTCAACGATTCGTCAACTCGGAAGGAGACTGTTCTCCAGAAAAATCAATGAAGATGCCAACAAGCATTTACAAAGATTTCTGACCATGACGACATCGTTGAAAATTGAGGGACACTCAGAGGAAGCTAAAAAGTAGGTGATGTTTCCGTTTACACTATCGGAAGATGCCGAAGAGTGGTTTTACCCTTTACTCGCGGGAAGTATAACAACTTGGCAACAAATGGAGACAACATTCTTGAATGAGCACTTCCCTGCTTCTGTGTATATCCGCAAGAGATATGATATTGTTAATTTCAAACAGAAGGAAGGAGAGTCACTCGGAGACGCTTACAAGAGGTTCAAGCGATTGTTGGTTGCATGTCCTACTCATAACATGGATGCAACTGAACAGATGCAAAAATTTGTGAATGGCCTTAGAATGAAGACTAAGCAACTCATAGACACAGCTGCCGGTGGCTCAACAAATTTTACAACAGCCACTAGAATAAAGAAAATCATTGAAGCCATCGCAGTAAATGAGCATCTGGAGCTCTATGACCGCAGTGTAAGTCAACCTGAAGGTATCATTGATCTCAAGCTAGCAAATCAAGTTGTGAAGATGGAAGATCAAATAACAGCTGAAGTAGAGAGAAGAATTAAGAAAATGGCTCTTGACACTCAAATGGTGGCACAAGTTCAACCGGTTCAACCTATTTAAGCAGTTAGTTGTGAAATTTGTGGGGGAACTCACTTCGCCATGCATTGTGTGGCAACTGCATAATAGGTAGAAGAGATTAATTTTCTGAAGCAGAACAACCCTTACTCCAATACTTATAATCCTGGATGGAAAAATCATCCAAATTTTTCTTGGAAGGACCAATAAGGGAATGCTCAGAAGCAAGCTCCTAATCAATATCAAAGCCAACCACAACAATAGTATCGACCACAACAACAACAACCTTACCAGCAACAGTTTCACCAATCCCAACAACAATTTCAACAACAGGTTCCAAGAAAAGCAGATTGGGAAATTGCCATTGAAAAAATGGCGGCTCAAAGTTCACAATTTCAAGAGGAGACTAGAAGTAATGTGAGAAACACTGGTGCTTCAATAAAAAATCTGAAAGTGCAAATGAGTCAGATTGCTCAACAACTCGGGGGTTCTCAAACATCGGATGCATTACCAAGTGCTACTGTTACAAATCCACGAGAGCATAATAATGTGCATTGCTGTATCTGTTGGCTCTGCTGTTGGTTTGTTTGTTGGGATGGGGTGTTCTATGAGAGATAAGCCCATTACCCAGGCTTGAGTGTACACACAGGTTTTAGAGTGGATAGTCATGAGGCTTGCGTGGCGTGTTGCTACGTTAAGTCGTTCATGAAGACCCACATCCAGACGAGGTTTCTTTTGGATATATTCTGTCCTATGGGTGTTCCATAACGGCAGATGTTCCTCTAGAAATCGTCGACTCTGGTGACCATTTCCCGAGAACTCAGTCGAGGCCTCTCCTCTGAGACGTGATTATGTTAGCTCTGGTGGGCGCATTCTCGCTGATCAATCCGAGGACCCCGAGACTGGGAACTTGCTATTAGGATGTGCTGTTGAGGGGAGTCAGTGGAGGTCTTTTATCCCGTAATAATGCCAAACCTTCAGTGGTAAACGTATTATTCTCGACCGAAGGGCCGAAGTTGACAAACTTCTGTTCTTAGAACCTACCAGTGAGGGGCAGGCTAAATTCAGGAAACCTTAACCTCCAACCAACCCGGTTTTCTGGAGCAGAGCTTTGATCTTGTATTATATTCTTCAGTGGGTTTCTCTTCAGACAGTGCAACCCGACATATGTTCAAGCAGATACAGCAATCCTGGTTCCCATGTCACATCATTGCATCACATCATTTTGCATTCATATCATTTAACACATGTTTATCTATTTCTAGGGGGGTTTACATCTTCCTCTTGATTCTGGTCGGGGTTTCTCTGGTTCTCTTAAGATGGATATTGGCAGAAAGAGACATGTCACCTACAAGTTTCCTGTGGTCTATTTGGAGCCTATTCAACAACTGATGAAGTTAATGGATCCTGATTCTCTAGAAGGATTCTGAAAGGATTACGGTTTGATTCTAAGTTTCGTCACGGTTCTTTCCAAAGATCAACACGATGCTCTCTTTACATTATTGCAGTTCTATGATCCTCCATTAAGGTGTTTCACATTCCCGGATTACATTCTGGTCCCTACTTTGGAGGAGGTTGCTAGTTTTCTCAGAATTCCTATCAAGCCGCAGTTGCTATTTTACAGTTCCGAGTTTCTGCCCGATCTCAGCATGGTTGCTTCATCCACATATTTGGGGGAATCAGTCTTGAAGGCTAATATGTGTCAGAAGGGAGAAGTTAATGGTTTTCATCTGAGTTTCTTACTGGGAGAAGCAAAGAAGAAGCTTGAAGATGCTGACCAGAGGGGTTTCAATGCTGTGTTGGCTCTTTGTGTGTATGGGATCGTCCTGTTTCCTAATGTGGCGAATTTGGGGACGTAGACACCATACGCCTCTTCGTGTTGGGAAAACCAGTGCCGACCTTGTTGGGAGATTTCTTTCATTCAGTGCATCACAGGAATGAGAATAGAAGGGGAGGATTGGTGAATTATTGTGCGCCTTTGTTTTATAAGTGGTTCAGTTCCCACCTGCCCAAGTCAGGAGCGTTCGTTGATGTCAAGGACTCGTTGAGTTGGTCGAAGAGATTGATGGGGATAAGAGCTAAAGATATTTCTTGGTGGTCAGACCGGGGCTTGCTTGGGGCGGATATTACTCATAGTTGTGGGAACTTGCCGAATGTACCGTTGGTAGGAAGAAGAGGAGGTATCAACTACAATCCTTCTCTGGCAGTCAGATAGTTTGGATATGCTTTAAGAACTCCACCTTTGGAAAAGGATGTGGAAGAATCTCTCTTTTTCCATTCTTCATCTAATCTGACTGCATCCCGTAAGGCAGCTGAGGCTTGGCTCAAGGTGATCAAGAGAGGAAGGATTGTGCTTGGAAAAGGAGATTGCAGGACTTACCCTCAGTATGAAGATTGGCTTCAAAGAAGAGTCGAAGAGTTTGGTCTGCCATTTCCTATTGAGGAACCTTTGTATCCACCTACTCCTGAGCAGTCAACAATGGTGAACCGAGAAGAGTATGACAAATTGAAAAATGCCATGGAGGAGCTTCAATATGAAAACTCGGAGTTAAGTGTGAAGCTGCAAGACTGTATGCATCAATTCCATGAGGCGAAATATCAGAAGAGGGAAGCCGTCAGATTGCAAGGGGAAGCAGAGAGGAAATTAGTTGTGGAGGTGGATTTCTTCAGGAAGACAGACGAAGCCTTGAGATCATCCAGTTCAGAGTTGAGGCGAGTCAAACAGCAGTTAGCAGATGCTCATGGTAAGTTAGCTGGTTGGCAAGAGCAATGGGATACATTTTTAGCTTCTCGGAAGGCAAAAGAGGAGGACACGGTGGTCCAATTGATTGGTCAGATGGAAAAGTTGAAGATCCTGCTGAGGGAGAAGACCATGAGCTGCTGTGCGCCCGTTCAACCAATGGCTATATCACAGATCAGTTCAACAAAGCTCAAGGACAGATTGAGGAACTCAAAGTGCTGGCAGGTTTGAAGAAATCCAGACTTGAAGAGGTATTCGGAGAAGATGATGGGAATTACTACAGAGAGCACATCAACGAGTTGGATGGAGTTATTCACAAAAGGAATTTGCTTATCCGGTGTTTGACAGAATCTCCAGATCGTCCTGACACAGTGGCACTACTGGCTGAAGTAAGAAGCAGTCCTTATGGGTTGTATACAGGAGGCTGATTCTTGATTTTTTGTTCCTCTCTTTACTTATTGTATTATAGTGATGATCCACAGGCTTGTTGTGGAGATCCTTTTTTGATGTACTATTGGCTAAGGCCGTTTCCCTTTGCGAACTCATTTATATGATGGTTTTCCTTATTGCATCTTGATCTTCGAAGCTTATCTACGACTCGGTATTCTTGCGTGAGACTGGAATCAAGGGGGTAGAATACCCTTTGCAATCGATAAACGTGTCATTGCATTTACATGTTCATTTGCATATCTTGCATAACAGGTACCGCTGCGGTGTTCTCATATTATTTGGTGTTCCACTAGCAGGATAGCTGACTCAGGCATTCACCGGTACGGTACTCGTAGAAACCACCAGAGAGCAATGGAAAGCCTACAAGCAGAGCTCTCCGAGATGAAGATCCGCATGAAACAATTCATGGATGTGGTTCAAGGGGTGGCTCAGGGACAACAAGAGCTCAGGCAGATGATGCAGAGGAATCCCGCCACTACTCAACCAGAGACGTTGACAGATCCTCCAGCTGGAGAGGTTAACGGACCCAGTGGACCGGGGCCTACCCCGATCCTACATGTCAACCCCGGTCAATAACCCGTTCATGATGATCAGGACGATCAATTTCCCCTACTGCAGGAAGACTTTGGCATAGGCCATGGCATGAACCCTATGTTTCGGAGATTAGAGGAGAGGTTGAAGGCAGTGGAAGGACAGAGTCCTCTGGGAGTAGACGTTGCTGACTTGGGATTGGTCCCAGGCGTGAGGGTGCCATCCAAATTCAAGGTCCCGATATTTGACAAATACAGTGGTAACTCTTGCCCAAAGACCCATGTGCAAGCCTACTTCCGTAAAATGGTTGCATACTCTGACGATGAAAAGTTGCTTATGTACTTTTTCCAGGATAGCCTAGCTGGGACATCCCTGGAATGGTATATGAGGCTGGACAGAGCCCACATCTGCTGCTAGAGGGATTTGGCTGAGGTTTTCATGAAGCAGTATCAGTATAATGCAGACATGGTGTAGCGGTGTATTCGTCACTTTATGATTTATTGATTAAATCAAAAGCAAAGCATACAAAGAATCGAGTCGCCACCGCACTTTTATTTATCCGAAGGAATGGCTAAAAAAGCGAACAAAAGCCTAAGAAGTTTTACACATAGAAAACTAATGAAAAGATCAGAGAACTGGGTAAGGGGTAAATTACGCAATGGGAAGGTGTTAGGAACCCAAAACGTCCTAGGTACTCCTAGGGAGCCCTTTTCACAACCTGTTGAATGAAATGTTATTTGTTTATGAAATATTTATTGTGCAAACATGGATTGAAGAGATGAGAAAAGAATATACAAATTATTATTTTTGTGTTTGAACGGATGAACCCGTTGCCTACGTACCTTCCATGAAAGGTAAGGATCAAAACGCCGTAGTTCGGCTAAAAGATTTCCAAAATATGAGTGGGTTCATTTCAAACAAAAGCCCTAAGGTCTTTCGTTATCCACGGGAGAAAACTCAACCTTATACAAACAACGAGTCCACCACGTGAGAAAAGCTTCAACTTGCTAGTGAGGGGTTAACCCTATAATAAGCAAGGAAGTCTTACAATTCAATCACTAAGGACAAAAAGTGAGATTAACATCAACCAACTAGGATAAATCAAACCTATGGCTAATGTATGAAAACTTATCAGGAATGGACAGAGCCACAAAACAATTGAATGAGTTGGGTTAACCAATTAGAATTTATTCACAAAAGATGGTCAAAGTATGATTAGAATTTAATTCAAAAGAAGTATTAAGAAAATGAAGTTTGAAAAGTCAAAGGCATAATGCCTAGGTTTCTAATTTGAAAAGAAATGAGAATGTTTGCACAATAGTTTTCAAATTTGGGTTAACATGCAAAGATGGAAGTTTAAAGAAACAAAAGGATGGAGGGTGAGGGAGTGTAACACTTCTCAGATGTTCACCTCTTGAAATCATATGGAAGATGATTCAAGTGATTCCTTTGGAATAGGCAATGAGCAATAGCAAATAAACAAAACAAATGGATACCGGATGCCAATTGCTGGACTTACACCAATCTCACAAACAAAGGTGGATACCGGATACCAATCAATGGATTTACACCAATCTCCTAAAACAAACAGGGATATCAGATGCCAAAAAATGGACTTATACCAATCTCCTAAAGCAAAACATGGATACCGGATACCAATCAATGGATTTACACCAATCTCCTAAAACAAAACAAATGATACCAGATGCCAATCAATGGGCTTATACTAGTCTCACAAACAAACATGGATACCGGATACCAATCAATGGATTTACACCAATCTCCTAAAACAAAACAAATGATACCAGATGCCAATCAATGGACTTATACTAGTCTCACACCATATCATTGGAACAACTGCCAAGTAATGGACTTATGCTTGTCTCCTCCATGGACAAAGCAAAAAATGCTATAAAGCAAGGTTTATGAAATGATATACAAATGATGATGATAAATGCACGAAGGCAAACTCAAGCAGATATGCACAGATGAACCAAGTAAGCAATCAATCAAAGTCAATTAGCACACACTATATACAAGCAATTAGGCTCAAACAAGGTTAGACTTTACAGTCAACTGGAATGGGGTACATTGTGCTCTTAACCTTAACATTGAGAGTTAAGGTGAAGCAGATGAAATGAAGATGAGGGGTGTGCCTCATAGCTTCTATCCCTGGCCTGGGAGAGCTTTAAATATTAGAAGGTGTGGGAGTTCAGAAAGTTGGAACTCTTCTCCACAAGGATTAGACTCTATAGATCTTGGGTTAAGATCCACAATGCATCAACATGTTATGTGAGCAAAGGGATGACACACTGAATAGCAGGAGATGGACTACACATCTCTTCTATCTGCCAATTGCCTTATCAAAGGACTTTTCCTGCTTGGCACAAAGATAAACAAACACAAGCATTGCCTCTTAAGGAGGACTTCAGACAGGTGCCCGACCACATAACAGGCCAGGTCTTCCAGACTACATGAAGAAGAGAGATTATACCCAATTGGTTAAGCAACCAAGCAAAAGCAAGTTCAAAGTGAACTTAAGCAACTTATGTACCTGTGGAAACATCAAACAAATCAGTACAACTATACAGACAAACAACCAACAGTTAATATCAACAGTCAAACCCAATAAGCAAAGGCATAAGCCACAAGTCCAACTCAAATGAGTTAACAACCCTACAAAACACACAATGTTAGTAGACAAAGGTAGACATCAAATTCTCAAATGATGGAGCATGAATTAATCAGAATTTATATTAATTAATTTGAAAATGGCCTTGGTGCGCTGCTTATACGCTGCGTTTCACTAATTATCTCGCCCGGCCAATCAGCGCTCAGCATGGAGCGCTCCATGCACCAATGGAATTCAAACCCTAAAACACCTAAGGCAACGGAAACGCATGGCAATGGAAATCGAAAACCGTGGCCAAAACTGGATCATCTTCTTCAGCAAAACGCGATGAACAGTGAACCAACAAGAACAACATGAACATTTTTTCCAGTTTTTGAAAACAATCATATCAACATGAAGTACACACATCATAGATCATGAATCAATCATTAGTTAGGCATGGATTATCCATAATCGAAGGGATCGAGCAAATCAAGAATTCAACATCAAAATTCAAATCATCGAAACTAAGTGAATAATGCACGGTTTTAAGTGATTCAAAGCTCAGCATGCTCACACAAACAAGATCTACAAGTTTAGCATAATGAAATTGAGAAAAGAGAGACGCGATTTTATGACCTCTTGGAGAGCAGCTTTTGAATTCACGTGTTCCAAGCCTTGCAGTGCTTAGATCTTCCTCTAGCAAGCTTGTGGAGTTGATTGGAAGAGGTCTTGAGGTTCAATTGCTCGTGATTCAACCAGAAATGAATTTCACCATTGTTGAGCTTCAAGCTTCCTCTGCTCCAATCATGCACGAATTGGCTTGGTTTCTGCTTGAGTCTTGATCAATGATGCTTCATAGTGATGAATTAAGCAATGGCTTGTGAATTGATTTGAAGAAATGAGAGAAAAATTTGAGAGAAAATTTGAGAGAAATTTCTAGATCTGAGATTTGTGAAGTGTTGTTATCAGAAAACATTTATGATTAGGTTTATATAGGTCCTGTTAATCCAATCCTTAATCATGTTTAAGCATGTGCAATTGTAATTAACCAAAATGGAGTGTGAATGCAAATTGGCATTTCACCCTTGTGCATGGGGTGCATGGTGAACAGTGCACGAGTTTGTGATCCAATTCCACTTAAAACATCATTTTGGAGCTATTGGAAGTGGTGGAATGCTCAAAGTATGCACCAATTTTAAATTTGAATTTTCCCTCCAAAATTTAAATGAAAATGCAAATGATTATGTGATGAGAATGCATGTAATGCAATGCATGATTTGGATAGTAGAAGTCAAGAGAAGAATTTAGCAAAAAGAACCACTTGAATTGGAGTTTTGGTTGAGAAGTTATGCACATTTGAACCTCCATGTACACTTTGCCATGTTTGATCCATATCTCTTGAACCACACTTGAGAAATTCATGATCTTGGACTTTTTAGAAATGGGAGAGCAAGATCTTCAACTTTCATGTTGGACAAAATTTCATTTGAAGCTTTCTTGATGATGTAATCTTGAGGAGAAAACCTTTCCATTTTTGGCAATTCCAAATTACAGGTCACTTACTATTTTTGGAAAGTTTTCATCTGACCTCAAATTCTTCATTGTTGATGTTTGAAATGTTAAATGAGACTTGTATGGACATGAATGAGGCCTCTCTAACCATCTCCTACCTTCAAATCCATGATTGAACTGACAGTTGACTTGTGTTGACTTTTCTAGGTCTTCAGTTGACCTGACAATGTTCTGATGAAATTCAAGCCTCTACCACTTGGGATTTTGATTCAAAATGATATCATAGTTCATATGAACTCTTATGAATGATTATGGTGCCCAAATTCTCAAGAATGGCCACCATCTATTTCTCAATGGCTGCCTTTGACTGTCTTGACCTAAGATTGCTTCATCTGCAAGTAACAAGGTTAGATGACATATTTTTGTACTTTTGGTTAGTAAACAAATGAAAAGCAATGATATACATATGCCAAACATGCTTGGTGATCAAGAATCACACTCAAAAGATATCCCACCCATAGGGAAGAAAGCAAGGTGCACAATGATCCTTGAGGCAATGAAATGATATGATATGATGCCGTGAGGGATCTTAGGGACAAAATTGGGGTCTTACAGATGCCCCTATTTAAGGTCATTCTAGCCGGAGAAGTGAAGTTTAGAAATCTTCATCTCGACGTGGTAGAATGGGCTTAAATAACAATAATGAGACAAATTTTGGTCCCTAAGAGACCTCATGATGCAAATGTATGCATGCAAAAGAAAACAAAACTCTGTGGGGAATATGGGTCCACAAAGAAGAAAAGACGATCCATTGGAGTAATACACTCACCAGGAACAGAGACTCTAACAGGACTCTCATGGGGATAAGAAAAGAAAGAATGCATGAGCAGGACACGACTCTGAACTAGGGGGAACAAAACTGACACTGCGTGAACAAAACACGACTGGACTGGAGACCTCACTGGGGAGTGAAGGACTCAAACTGGGGAAAGAAAGAATTCCAAAGGAGGACACATCCATTGGAAAGACACAAGCTGACTCAAACTATCCACAAGGGATACTTCAGATAAAAATCCGGACTCAGACTAAGGAAAGATTCACAAAGAATATCCCTGCCGGAGAAAAATGCATATATTGGGGAAAACGCCAATACAACAAAAGGGCAAAAATCACCACAGAAAACCACTAGAGAATGTCTAACAAAGAGACTCTCCTGGGGAAGCAACAAGGAAATGAGGTGTTACCGGTATAAGGGTAACAAGCTCAGGAAGAATGAATATCTAAGACCGGTATAAGGGTGAGAGATATCAATCAACCAACATTTGAGAAAGACCTGAAAAAGGTACACCAACTCAGGAAAATCTGACTCCACAAGGGACCAAGGTCATAATAGGGAGCAGAAAGGAAGGAACACCAGGGATACCGGTTACTGGGTATATAATAGGTGACCAACCGCAGCGTGAATTGGTATATATGCCAAAACACTCATCATCCGAAAGGAGGGCTTGAAAAAGCAAATCGACTTACAGGATGGATATTCGACTCCACAACGGGAAAACGAATCTTACTCAACTGGGGACACAAACCCAAAGAGCGCATGAAATATAATATCCATTACCGTCAGAACGTGGATAGAATACTCGCATGAGATATATTATCTATTACCGTCAGAACGTAGACAATATACTCGCATGGAAGGAAACACCAGGGATACCGGTTACTGGGTATATAATAGGTGACCTACCGAAAACGTGAATTGGTATATATGCCAAAACACTCATCATCTGAAACACAAAACTTGTTAAAGGATGGATATTCGATTCTACAAAGAATACGAATCTTACTCAATTGGGGAAAATCAACAAAGGACTCCAACCAAAGAGCGCATGAGATACATTATTCATTACCGTCAGAACGTGAATAATATAGTCGAAAAGGAAGAGACACCAGAGATACCGGTTACTGGGTATATAATAGGTGACTAACCAAAAGAGAGACAATCGTTACCAACAACAACAGGGTAAACGAAAGATAACTCACAGGGGATAAATTGCAAGCATCCGGCAATTATCCAACAAATATTTGATTCCGCAAAGGAATACGAATCTTACTCGACTGGGGAAACACAACAGGCTTCGACTGAAGAGTGCATGAGATATATTATCCATTACCGTCAGAACGTGGATAACATACTCGCATGGAAGATTATCTACAACCGGTTACTGGGTTAACAAAGGATAAATCAACCGAAAAGAAAGGCATCGGGATACCAAAACTAGGTATATAATGATGACCAATCAAAGGGAGCAACAACATTACCAACAAAAAGGGTAAATGAAAGAAGACCCGCTGGGGATAAATTGCGTAAACGACAATTATCCACAAGGACTTGCTGGCGACTTCAAAGGGGATAAAATTGCAGGCAGACAACAATTATCCAGAAGAAGATTTGCTGGGGGTACAATTGCTAGCAAAAGGCAATTATCCAGAAGCAAGGGAGGAATATCAACATCGAATACTGGATGAAGATAACCACAAAGAGTAACCGTCATTGGTTAGGATGAACAACAAGGTTAACTCTGCAAAGGGGAGAAATTAGGGTTTACATCTACCGAATACGGGGTAGAATACCAAGACTCTGGCTGGGGATAGGGTTTCTAGCATCCGGCAACTATCCACAAAAAGCACAGACTCCGTTGGGAATAAAACCACAACAACACCAAATCCACCATCAACCAGAACGAACCACAAAGGTTACCTCTGCTAGGGGAAAAGAGATAGGACTTATGACTACCGAATACGGGGTAGTAGCCAACAACTCTGATGAGGATAAAAGAATTAGGGTTTACATCCACCGAATACTGGGTAGAAAACCAACAACGTCCGCGTGGGGAATGAAAGAATCACAATTCCGCACGGGAAACAAAATAGGGTTTATAACGAACCACCAACTGCTGAAGAGCAGAAAAACAGGATTTACGACTACCGAATATTGGGTAGAAAACCAACCAAATCTTGCTGAGGAATAAAAGGTATATAACCACAAATTCCGCCAAGAAGAGGGAACGTAGGACTTACAACTACCGGTATGAGGGTAGAGGCCCAAACTCCGCTGGGGATAAAAAGAATTATTGCCGGTCACTGGGCAATTCATTCATTTATTCCATAGGGAAGCACGAGAAACAGTTGACAAATAGCCAATTCAGGATCAAACTGAAAAGACCGACTGAATTAAAACTAGTCCTATGAGGATATAACTCAATAGGAACATCCATCCCAATATATGTGTTGGGAGGAAACGGAAACAACCGTCATCCACGAGGATATATCTCGATGGGGAACTGCAGAAGGAAAGACAGACACTTTCTGCTTATGGGGCTGACTCTATATTGAGAGATTAAACACCCGACATCTGCTTGGGAAGATCTATTGGAGATCTATATTACCACAACAGGGAACAACAAACAAAAGATATATGGCAAAAAATGCAACATGAATATCTAAATGTTTATGAGTATGCATGAATATGCGTAATTTATGTTTGATGAATGCTGACAAAACAGACATATCTAACACAAACAGGGTCCAGGAATCAAACGCCCGGTACTACACTTCCAGGGGAAAACCAAAGAATCCAACTGGAAAGCCAATCTGCCGGAGATCTTCAATGCTAAAGAGCAAAGATTTGCGGGGAGGCAAAAGACGTCAGAGATATCACAAAATCTCTGAGTGATGGATCAGCAATCAACCCAACTGGGGCACAAAAAGTCACAACAGGCATAAACAGCCACAAAGACAAATCTATTGGGGAAAAGGAGAAATCCCGAGATATCTGTGGGGAATCCTCAGTATCAAAAGTTCATTGCACAAGCGAGAACTGCTATGAAAGCAACTCCACATAACTCCACTGGGGAACAACCCACAAAGGGAGAACAGATCATCCATGTAGAATCTAATTGCACAAGCAACTCTACTGGGAAAACACAAGTAGCCACTCCATCGGGGATACACCCACTGAAGGAAAAACAGATCACACAAGTAGATTCTGCAACAAGCCACTCTACTGAGAATCAAAAGCAAATCAGGAAATCAACCAAATCTCTGGATGCTAGACCACCAACCGACCCTATCGGGGAAACAGAGGTTTCAAAAAGCAGAAACTGCCACAAAAGCAACCCTGTCGAGGATACCAGCTCTGGCGGAGACTCTGAGGGGATACCACTCTTTTGGGGATTTTGCATAAATACAATCCAACATACCACAGATCTACTGGCGGCCAGGGAATCCACTGAGGAACCCACTGGGGATATGGAGGAGAGCTGGGGGATCAACCACTGAATGCTACACCTTCCAAAAATAACATCAACAACTGGTGAGGAGGAAAGTAATCACTACTCTGCTGAAGGCTAAACGCTCTGATGGGGAGATATAGCATAAAAATGCAGTATATCATATCAACAACTCTGCAGGCGACTGCACTGAGGAAAGTGGTAAAGTACCGGGATATCACTTCACCAACCACTGAATCTTCAAAAAGAAAGCAACCACGCTGAGGAGAGAAGCAACAACTCCGTTGGCGACTGCACTGGGGAGCGTGACGGGGTACCGGGGTCTCAAACCACCAACTACCGAATCTTCCAAAAGGAAAACACCCATGCTGGGGGGATAAAATTGCTGGAGAAGAAAACAAAGTCTTCAACAAGAACTCTGCTTGGGGAACAACCCACAACAACAACTCTGCTTGGGGAACAACCCCAACAACAAAGCAGGATAAAGAGGATACAACCAAACCAGGAATATGAACAAATGTCTTACCTGTTGGAAATCATGCCACCCTTGGGAGAGCACTGAGAGATTCTTAAGTATCCTTTCATCATTGTGAACGTTCACTTTGTTTAAAACAACAATTTGAAATTTTTTATTTGTTTAAAACAATGACATTTTATCAATTAAAACATGCAAAACATTTGTTGAATTGAAACAAATAAGAATGCAAATAATTGGATAAAAGCCCAAATTGATTTGATGGAATGGTAGCCTGCAAATGGCAAGACTCCATAGATCTGTACAAATTTGAAATCAGTGATATATATTGGAAGAGGGCTACATTGAACATAATGATCCTTTCTCTACCAATTTGAATCTCGATGTATTCGAAGCTTCAGTTGACGACGAATCGAGAATCTCTGACGAAAAGACGGCTGTGGAACAGAAAGTCTTATCCGGATGCAGTTACTTGCCAAATCCCTAATTTTTGCCTAGATTTCCCCAGGGTGAGGTACTCAATCTAGCGGGATACAAATATTCTCTTTTTTTTATGTCTCTAACTTTTGCCTGGATCACCTTTTCGGGTTCTCCACCGAGACGCTCATTTTTGCCTAAGCCGCCCTTTCGGGTTTTCAACTTAGTGAGCTATTCTGTTTTTCTTTATACTTTTTTTTAGGCAAATGTTTTCTTGACTGCATCTGAATTCACAGGACGAGTGAAATCCTCCCCATCCATTGTTGTAAGCATCAAAGCTCCACCTGAAAAGGCTCTCTTAACAACATATGGACCCTCATAATTTGGAGTCCACTTGCCCCTGGAATCGGGTGCGAAAGACAAGACTTTCTTGAGCACGAGGTCACCTTCTCGGAACACCCGAGGCTTGACCTTCTTATCGAATGATTTCTTCATCCTCTGCTGATACAACTGACCACGGCACATGGCAGTCAATCGCTTCTCTTCAATCAAATTCAACTGGTCATAACGACTCTGAATCCATTCAGCATCAGTCAACTTGGCTTCCATCAAGACTCTCATTGATGGGATCTCCACCTCTACTGGGAGAACAACCTCCATGCCATAAACAAGAGAGAAAGGGGTTGCCCCTGTTGAAGTGCGGACAGATGTACGATATCCATGCAAAGCAAATGGCAGCATCTCATGCCAATCTTTGTACGTAACTGTCATCTTCTGGATAATCTTCTTGATATTCTTATTAGCAGCTTCAACAACCCCATTCATCTTAGGTCTGTAGGAAGAAGAATTATGGTGTGCAATCTTGAATTCAGCGCACAACTCATCCATCATCTTATTATTGAGATTAGATCCATTATCAGTAATGATCTTATCTGGCACACCATAACGGCAAATCAGCTGATTCTTGATAAACTTCACGACCACCTGTCTGGTCACATTCGCGTACGAAGCGGCTTCAACCCATTTGGTGAAGTAATCAATTGCTACGAGAATAAATCTGTGTCCATTGGACGCCTTCGATTCAATCATGCCAATCATGTCAATTCCCCACATAGAGAAAGGCCATGGTGATGAAATCACATTCAGAAGTGTCGGAGGAATATGAATCTTATCCGCATAAATCTGACACTTGTGGCATTTCTTCACATATTTGCAGCAGTCAAACTCCATTGTCAGCCAATAGTAGCCTGCTCTCAACATCTTTCTAGCCATGGCATGTCCATTGGAATGAGTACCAAATGAACCCTCATGGACCTCAGTCATTAACGGGTCTGCTTCGTGTCTATCCACGCATCTGAGCAACACCATATCAAAATTTCTCTTGTAAAGCACATCGCCATTGAGGTAGAAACTGCCTGACAATCTCCTCAAAGTTTTCCTATCTTTCACAGATGCCCCAGGCGGGTAGACCTGGTTCTGGAGGAAATTCTTAATATCAAAATACCAAGGCTTTTCATCATTCACTTCTTCAACTGCAAATACGTGAGCTGGTCTATCCAAGCGCATCAAGGTGATATTGGGAACTTCATTCCAATACTTGACTACAATCATCGAAGCAAGCGTAGCAAGAGCATCTGCCATCCGATTATCCTCTCGAGGGATATGATGAAAGTCAACTTCTGTAAAGAACGTTGAAATCCTTCTCGCATAATCTCTAATTGGAATGAGACCAGGCTGATTCGTCTCCCATTCACCCTTGATCTGATTAACAACTAGGGCCGAATCACCATACACGTCAAGATGCTTGATCCTCAAATCAATACATTCTTCCAATCCCATAATACAGGCTTCGTACTCAGCCATATTATTTGTGCATTTGAAAGTTAGCCTTACTGTAAACGGAATATGCGTACCATGGGGAGTGATGATTACTGCCCCAATTCCATTTCCATACTGATTCACAGCGCCATCAAACACCATCGTCCATCTGGAACCAGGTTCCGGACCTTCATCCAGTGTAGGCTCATCACAATCTTTCATTTTCAAATACAGAATCTCCTCATCTGGGAAGTCGTACTGAACAGACTGATGATCTTCAATCGGCTGGTGCGCTAAATGGTCAGCCAAGATACTACCTTTGATAGCTTTCTGAGCTCGATACTCGATATCATACTCAGACAACAACATCTGCCAACGGGCAATCCTCCCGGTTAAAGCAGGCTTCTCGAAGATGTACTTGATTGGATCCATTCTGGATATCAACCAAGTTGTATGATTTATCATGTACTGGCGCAAATGCTTAGCAGCCCAAGCCAAAGCGCAACACGTCCTCTCAAGCATAGAGTATCGAGACTCACAATCAATAAACTTCTTACTGAGGTAGTAGATAGCAGATTCTTTCTTCCCTGATTCATCTTGTTGACCGAGTACACAACCCATCGAGTCTTCAAGAACAGTCAAATACATAATCAGAGGTCTTCCTTCTACAGGCGGAGACAAGATCGGAGGTTCAGACAGATACTCTTTGATACTGTCGAAAGCTTTCTGGAAATCCTCGGTCCAATCATGAGACTGATCTTTCCGAAGGAGCTTGAATATCGGCGCACATGTGGCAGTCATGTGGGATATAAATCTGGAAATGCAGTTCAAGCGACCAAGAAAACCTCGGACTTGCTTCTCAGTTTTGGGTGCAGGCATCTCTTGTATTGCTTTGACCTTTGCAGGATCAACTTCAATACCTCTCTCGCTAACAACAAAACCCAACAACTTGCCGGAACGGACTCCAAATGTACATTTGTTCGGATTCAGACGAAGCCTAAACTTCCTCAGACGCTGAAAAAGCTTCAACAAATGCTCAACATGTTCAACTTCCGTTCGGGACTTAGCAATCATATCATCAACATAGACCTCTATCTCCTTGTGCATCATATCATGAAACAAGGTAGTCATAGCTCGTTGATACGTGGCTCCGGCGTTCTTCAAACCGAAGGGCATCACTCGATAACAGAATGTTCCCCAAGGTGTGATGAATGTTGTCTTCTCCATATCCTCGGGTGCCATCTTGATTTGATTATATCCGGAAAATCCGTCCATAAACGAAAAGACTTTGAATTTAGCTGTATTGTCTACCAACATATCAATGTGTGGTAGAGGAAAATCATCTTTAGGACTAGCCTTATTCAAATCTCTGTAATCAACACACATACGGACTTTTCCGTCCTTCTTAGGCACAGGCACAATGTTGGCCACCCATTGAGGATATGTAGAAGTCACCAGAAACCCCGCATCAATTTGCTTCTGAACTTCCTCTTTGATCTTCACTGCCATATCTGGATGAGTTCTTCTGAGCTTCTGCTTCACAGGCACGCACTCAGGCTTCAAAGGCAGGAAATGTTGCACAATATCTGTATCTAGACCCGACATGTCTTCATACGACCAAGCGAAGATATCGGAATATTCTCGTAGCAAACTGATCAACCCCTTCTTGACAGACTCTTCAAGAAGTGCCCCAATCTTCACCATACGAACACAATCCTCAGATCCCAAGTTGACTGTTTCCAGATCTTCAAGGTGCGGCTGAATGATTTTCTTCTCGTGCTCAAGGAGACGGGTAATCTCATCAGGAATCCCTTCAACATCATCTTCCTCTGCCTCAAATACAGGGAATTCAAAATTGGGAGATGGCGTTGGATCATTATGTTCAATGGGTTTTAGAATCAACCTGCATAATGATTTTGGTTAATAAAAAAACTTCAGAATTTAAACAAGCAAATCATTATGCAGATGAAAAGATTGCTTTTATTCTTGTTTTTTATGGTTTTTTGTGATCACTGACTTCATGCAAAAAGCAAAAAGTGAAAACAAATGGAAAAACAAATGTTTAACAATGCATTAATTGAATGAAATATCATTGTATTAAATGCTGCCAACAATGTCATCACTTCTCCTTTTGGCATGGGAGAAGGGTTTTGAACAAAGTGAACCATTACTCTGATCTATGAATGACTGTAGGAACATCTACAGCGACCCAATTGTGGCAGACACCACCAGGTATGATGAAGTTGCTCAAATCCTCTGCATCCTCTTCCAAGATAGCAGCAGCTTCTTCAGTCTGATCAGCATGGATGAAACCTCCATTCTTGAACAAACCTTGCTCGTTGAATGCCCCAGAAGAATAGCCAATGCCAGCCCGGGATTTGTTGTCTTCAAGCTCAATCATCTTCCCTAAACCAGCAACTGCACCACATTCAATGGCCAGTTTCGCATCACGATAGGAAGCAAATGAAGGAGACTTCTTCTCAATTGGCTCAGCAATAGATAAAGCTTGGAAAGGCGTTCCAACTTCATCCTCAGCATCAATATATGAGAAAGAAGACAAGTGGCTAACCAGGAGAGCCTTTTCTCCCCCTACCACAACCAATTTCTTATTCTTGACAAATTTCAGCTTCTGGTGTAGGGTGGATGTCACGGCGCCAGCCTCGTGAATCCATGGTCTACCAAGGAGCCAACTATAAGATGGGTGGATATCCATAACCTGGAAGGTAACTTGGAAATCACTTGGTCCAATCTTGATTGGGAGATCAACTTCCCCAATCACGGTCTTACGCGACCCATCAAAAGCCTTCACAACAACACCACTCTGCCTCATAGGAGGCCCCTGATATGACAGTCTCGAAAGAGTGGTCTTTGGCAATACATTCAGAGATGATCCAGTGTCCACCAACACGTTGGACATGGCATCGGTCTTGCAGTTCATAGAAATATGTAGAGCCATGTTGTGGTCTCTTCCCTCCTCAGGGAGATCAGCGTCACAGAAACTCAAAGTGTTGCAAGCAGTAATGTTTGCAACTATGCTGTCGAACTGTTCTATTGTGACATCGTGATCAACATAAGCCAGGTCCAAAACTTTCTGTAGAGCCTCCCTATGGGGTTCTGAATTCAGAAGCAAAAATAGCACGGAGATCTTGGACGGCGTTTGCAGAAGCTGGTCTACAACATTGTACTCACTCTTCTTGATGAGCCTCAGCATCTCATCACATTCTTCATTCACAACGCCACTCGGGACAACAGAAGAAACAGGAGTCTTTTGTACAAAGGAGGGTTTGGCAACAGCAAGTGCCGGATTCTGAACATTCACAGCAGTCCCAGCCGGACTCTCAGCAGAATCAGAAACAACATGATGCTTAGGGGGTGCAGAAAACACACGACCACTACGGGTCAACCCTCTCACGTCAGCAATATTAACAACGGAAGTTGAAGGCAACGACACTTCCTTCCCATCTTCCACAACAACGGGATTGTAACGAAAGGGAATAGCTTTCTCAGAGGAATAGGGCACAGGGCATGCAGGCTTGATTATCAGTGAAGGAGAGACCTTCGGCTTGCTACCATCATAACGGATGACAACAGGCTCAGGCAATTTGAACACAGGAGAAATAACATTCACTTCTGGTTCATCTTCATCAACATTTCGATTCTGCAGAATCTCTATGGTTCCTTCATCCAACAGCTCTTGAAGCTCTCTTCGCACTTGGCGACAACCCAATCTATTAACAGAGCAGATACGGAATTTGTCATGGTCATGCTCCATGTGACTGTATTGACACAGCAAACGATGCAACTCGACCAATGACTGTCGAATATGACTCACATATTTGACTTTATACTTCCCAGGGCACCCCTGGACCATGTTCACTGATTTCCCATGCTCGGGCAATGGGTTCTTCATAACATTCGGGCCTGAGTCCTCAAAGCCCAGAATACCGCATCGCATAAGGTCTTGAACCTTGGTCTTCAATGGAAAGCAGTTTTCAATGTTGTGTCCCGGAGCACCGGACTGATACACATAGTGTTGATCTGGCTTATACCACCACTGCGGGTTCGCAGGCACAGCTGGAGGATCCCTGGGAGTAACCAGCTTCCTCTCCAACAAGGAAGGATATAATTCAGCATATGACATAGGAATGGGATCGAAGCTGATCTTCTTCCTATCATAATTCAGATTGGCTTGGTTGCTGGTACTGCCACGAGGCTGGTAAGCCTGTTGCTGTGGACGGTGCTGCTGTTGATACTGAGGTTGTTGCTGATGTTGATGCTGATTAGACTGCTGATACTGAGCGCTATCTCTGAAAACAGGTGCTATATGAGCCACCTGGTGCTGATTGCACACAGGCTTCCTCTTAACAGAGGGTCTTCTTGGTTTAGCATGGGATTGCACAGCATGTGCCTCCCCATCTTTCTTCTTAAACGCCCCATACCGTTTAGAAGAGCTCTCATCTTTTGACAATCGTCCTTCACGGACTCCTTCCTCCAGACGCATCCCCATGTTCACCATCTCGGTGAAATCAGAGGGAGCACTCGCAACCATCCGCTCATAATAGAATGAACTAAGAGTCTTCAAAAAGATCTTAGTCATCTCCTTCTCTTCCAGCGGAGGAGTGATCTGAGCTGCTAATTCTCGCCACCTCTGGGCGTACTCCTTGAATGTCTCTTTATCCTTCTGGGACATGGCCCTGAGTTGATCACGGTCAGGCGCTATATCAACATTATACTTGTACTGCTTGACGAAGGCTTCGCCAAGATCGTTGAAGGATCGGATGTTTGTGCTATCAAGGCTCATATACCAGCGAAGAGCCGCACCGGACAAACTATCCTGGAAGTAATGAATCAAAAGCTGATCATTATCTGTTTGCGTAGACATTTTCCTGGCGTACATAACCAGGTGAGCGAGAGGGTAGGTGTTCCCCTTATACTTTTCAAAGTCAGGCACTTTGAACTTGATTGGAATCTTTACACTGGGAACAAGGCAAAGTTCGGCAGCAGACTTGCCAAATAGATCTTTCCCTCGGAGGGTCTTCAACTCCTTTCGCAGCTCGAGGAATTGGTCATTCATTGCTTCCATCTTCTCATTGACATCTGGGCCCTCAGACGGCTCAGAATGATAGATGGTGTCGTCTACCCTAGGAATGGTATGCACGACAGGAGGAGCAGCAGCAAGGACCGGGCTAGATGCCGGCATAGAAGCAAAGGTAGGAGCTGGAATATCTGGCATGAAACCAGGAGGCATACCCCACGGAAACCCAGCTGGCATGTCATTAGGCATGAAATGAGCACTGGCACAATCGGAGCAACGACTTCAGATATAACCGTCCTCTGGGGAGGAGTTGCAGGAGGCGGAGAAGGTTGATTCTGAGCAACCAGAAATTGCTCCATCAGAGCACTCAAACGGGCAACTTCTTCCTTCAGCTCTCTGCTCTCTTGTTCAAGTTGATCCATCACTCTTGCAGAATTGGCTCTGGTATAGTACCGGTGAGTCATCTTGTCTTCAAAATAAATGAAGAGCACAGAGTTAGGCCACAGACAAGAAGACCAGAACAACCTGCTTATGCAAAATGATGCATGCGATGATTGTGCGTATGCTTTATTTTTATTTCCAAGGAACTTTTAGGGTTCTGTTTGCAATTTTTTGAATTTTTAAGCAGTTAATAGCATATGGAAAATGTCTCATCAAATATATTTGGAACAAAGAAGTACATCATTATCAACTATTACAAGGGAAAAGGAAAATAAACATCCTATGGATCCCTAGAAGCTCGGGATGCTGGAAGACGAGATACACAAAGCTTCTTGATCTCTCTCTCATAGGCAGTTTACATGTCCGCTTTCTCCTTTGCAAGTCGATCATACTTCCTCTTCCAGAACTTGGAAGACTGAGGAAGCCGAGAAGTCCAAGAATCATTCGGATCATCGATCACCTGATGCTCGAGAAACTCAATCAGAGCGTCCTTCTCCTTGATTTGCTGAAGTAATTCTTCTCTTTCACGGATCTAGGCACGTGAAAGGTCTTCTTCTCTCAACTCCTCTACGCCTTGGTTAGGGAGGGTTGAAGGCCCAGCCACATCCAACGGTGTAGGTCTCAGATGATCATACGGCATAAGGTACTCAGAAGCTCTCTGTCTGACCCAAGAGGTATATGGCTCCAAAGCAATGCAATTCTTCGGACCCAATTCGTTCCTTCCCTTCTTATGGATATTGCGCCAAGCGCGGACAAATCTGGCTTTCAGGCCTTGGGGATCTTTACCCTCCTGAAAAAATACACCTTCTAACAGAATGTTATGAGGTTTATCCTTTAGGGGGAACCCAAGCTGACGACGTGCTAAGATAGGATTGTAGCTGATCCCACCACATGTACCAAGAAGAGGCACATTAGGGAATTCACCACAATAATCAATGATCTGAACAGTATCATACACGCGATCATACCAAGAGATATCATCATTAGTGAGAGACATGAGTCTCGTGGACCACCGTAGACATCCCTTGTTCTCCTTGAAAGCGACCATCTGCGGTAAGTGAGAAATAAACCACTTATACAACAGAGGCAAACAGCACACGATAACTCCTCCACCCTTTGCATTCCTCAGATGCAAAGAGACATAGGCATCACCCAACAGAGTCGGAACGAGATTAAGAACAAAGAAGATCCTAATGGCGTTCACATCCACAAATTTGTCGATGTTGGGGAACAATACCAAACCATAGATGAGCAGCACAAATAAAGCCTCAAAGGCATCCTCACTCATGGCCTTCCCATAAACGGTAGCTTGAGCGATGAGGAAATCAGAAGGAAGACCCTGATTTCCACCTTTGGTAGTCATATGAGCTTTAATCAAAGATTCATCTATGTGCAACAAGTCTGCAATCTCTCGAGCAGTCGGAATACTCTCTAAGCCACTGAACGGCACCTGATCCAGAACGGGAATACCCACAAGATGAGCATACTCCTCCAAAGTAGGCAACAGCTGGAAGTCCGGAAAAGAGAAGCAGTGATACAGAGGATCATAAAACTGAGCCAGAGTACTCATCAGTCCCTCATCAACCTGAGTAGTCAACAGAGGCAGAAGCTTCCCATAACGAGCTTTGAAACCCAAAGGATCTAATACATAAGATGTCAAATTCCTTAACTCTTTCACATCGGGCTGTCTAAAGTTGTACTTCTTTGTATGCCTTTTTGGTCTTTCCATGTCTGAAAATTTTGCAAATAAACCCTTTAAGTTCCTTGAAAATTTTCTCAATTTTCTGATGACATGAATGCAGATGAATGCATGAATGCATGAATGCAACAATCACACTCAAGGATCAAGCAAGTCACACCAGACAAAGGTCATGGGAAAGCTCATTGTATCCCTAATATCAATCATCCATCTTGGAGGATTATGGTTTTCACCTTATCGACACCCAAGTTCCATTGATATTAACGGTACATGAACCGGCTCAAACATCCTTAATATCAACCATCCGTTTTGGTGGATTAAGATTTACACCTTATCAACACCCAGGTTCCATTGATATTAAGGTTGTCTGAACGACTCAACCATGAATCACAAGTTTGCTGAGAGTCACGAGCATGGAGTCCTGGTTAAGAACCACCCAAGGGAGTGTACTAGGGTTTAAACCTGCCGAGCATGTTCTACCAGAGGTTCCCATAATCATCGTCCCATCTTTCGGATATTATCGGAGGAACGGATACTCGTATTCCAAAAATATTCTCAAGAGAGACTCTTATGAGTGTAGTATCGCGTAACAATCACATCAGATCTGACATCTGAACGACCTCCGCACTACGTCCTAAAAATAGGCCAAGATGGGCTTGGTAAACTAAGGTCCTTGGCTTCTAAGGCACATGATTGAAAGAATAATGCCTAACCACAAATAACTTGTGTGACATTATTAATCCAACATGACCTCCACCAAGTGAATGGACTCGCAAGTCAACTGGCTAAGGAATACTCCACACCAGTCAACAAGACTATGCCATTCTCCTATCCTAAAGTGCACTCGAGTTCGGGTATAGAACTCATCTCACAGAGATCACCAAAGCAAACAGCAATTGTATATCAAGCAATTCAAACATTACAATCAATACAGTTATCCCAAATTGTACAAAAATATGTCATATAACAAATTAACAATATCATACAACAAGGGTGAAAAGTAGGCAATACCACCAAGGATTTTTTCCCCAGCAGAGTCGCCACTTTTCTGTAGCGGTGTATTCGTCACTTTATGATTTATTGATTAAATCAAAAGCAAAGCATACAAAGAATCGAGTCGCCACCGCACTTTTATTTATCCGAAGGAATGGCTAAAAAAGCGAACAAAAGCCTAAGAAGTTTTACACATAGAAAACTAATGAAAAGATCAGAGAACTGGGTAAGGGGTAAATTACGCAATGGGAAGGTGTTAGGCACCCAAAACGTCCTAGGTACTCCTAGGGAGCCCTTTTCACAACCTGTTGAATAAAATGTTATTTGTTTATGAAATATTTATTGTGCAAACATGGATTGAAGAGATGAGAAAAGAATATACAAATTATTATTTTTGTGTTTGAACGGATGAACCTGTTGCCTACGTACCTTCCATGAAAGGTAAGGATCAAAACGCCGTAGTTCGGCTAAAAGATTTCCAAAATATGAGTGGGTTCATTTTAAACAAAAGCCCTAAGGTCTTTCGTTATCCACGGGAGAAAACTCAACCTTATACAAACAACGAGTCCACCACGTGAGAAAAGCTTCAACTTGCTAGTGAGGGGTTAACCCTATAATAAGCAAGGAAGTCTTACAATTCAATCACTAAGGACAAAAAGTGAGATTAACATCAACCAACTAGGATAAATCAAACCTATGGCTAATGTATGAAAACTTATCAGGAATGGACAGAGCCACAAAACAATTGAATGAGTTGGGTTAACCAATTAGAATTTATTCACAAAAGATGGTCAAAGTATGATTAGAATTTAATTCAAAAGAAGTATTAAGAAAATGAAGTTTGAAAAGCCAAAGGCATAATGCCTAGGTTTCTAATTTGAAAAGAAATGAGAATGTTTGCACAATAGTTTTCAAATTTGGGTTAACATGCAAAGATGGAAGTTTAAAGAAACAAAAGGATGGAGGGTGAGGGAGTGTAACACTTCTCAGATGTTCACCTCTTGAAATCATATGGAAGATGATTCAAGTGATTCCTTTGGAATAGGCAATGAGCAATAGCAAATAAACAAAACAAATGGATACCGGATGCCAATTGCTGGACTTACACCAATCTCACAAACAAAGGTGGATACCGGATACCAATCAATGGATTTACACCAATCTCCTAAAACAAACAGGGATATCAGATGCCAAAAAATGGACTTATACCAATCTCCTAAAGCAAAACATGGATACCGGATACCAATCAATGGATTTACACCAATCTCCTAAAACAAAACAAATGATACCAGATGCCAATCAATGGGCTTATACTAGTCTCACAAACAAACATGGATACCGGATACCAATCAATGGATTTACACCAATCTCCTAAAACAAAACAAATGATACCAGATGCCAATCAATGGACTTATACTAGTCTCACACCATATCATTGGAACAACTGCCAAGTAATGGACTTATGCTTGTCTCCTCCATGGACAAAGCAAAAAATGCTATAAAGCAAGGTTTATGAAATGATATACAAATGATGATGATAAATGCACGAAGGCAAACTCAAGCAGATATGCACAGATGAACCAAGTAAGCAATCAATCAAAGTCAATTAGCACACACTATATACAAGCAATTAGGCTCAAACAAGGTTAGACTTTACAGTCAATTGGAATGGGGTACATTGTGCTCTTAACCTTAACATTGAGAGTTAAGGTGAAGCAGATGAAATGAAGATGAGGGGTGTGCCTCATAGCTTCTATCCCTGGCCTGGGAGAGCTTTAAATATTAGAAGGTGTGGGAGTTCAGAAAGTTGGAACTCTTCTCCACAAGGATTAGACTCTATAGATCTTGGGTTAAGATCCACAATGCATCAACATGTTATGTGAGCAAAGGGATGACACACTGAATAGCAGGAGATGGACTACACATCTCTTCTATCTGCCAATTGCCTTATCAAAGGACTTTTCCTGCTTGGCACAAAGATAAACAAACACAAGCATTGCCTCTTAAGGAGGACTTCAGACAGGTGCCTGACCACATAACAGGCCAGGTCTTCCAGACTACATGAAGAAGAGAGATTATACCCAATTGGTTAAGCAACCAAGCAAAAGCAAGTTCAAAGTGAACTTAAGCAACTTATGTACCTGTGGAAACATCAAACAAATCAGTACAACTATACAGACAAACAACCAGCAGTTAATATCAACAGTCAAAACCAATAAGCAAAGGCATAAGCCACAAGTCCAACTCAAATGAGTTAACAACCCTACAAAACACACAATGTTAGTAGACAAAGGTAGACATCAAATTCTCAAATGATGGAGCATGAATTAATCAGAATTTATATTAATTAATTTGAAAATGGCCTTGGTGCGCTGCTTATACGCTGCGTTTCACTAATTATCTCGCCTGGCCAATCAGCGCTCAGCATGGAGCGCTCCATGCACCAATGGAATTCAAACCCTAAAACACCTAAGGCAACGGAAACTCATGGCAATGGAAATCGAAAACCGTGGCCAAAACTGGATCATCTTCTTCAGCAAAACGCGATGAACAGTGAACCAACAAGAACAACATGAACATTTTTTCCAGTTTTTGAAAACAATCATATCAACATGAAGTACACACATCATAGATCATGAATCAATCATTAGTTAGGCATGGATTATCCATAATCGAAGGGATCGAGCAAATCAAGAATTCAACATCAAAATTCAAATCATCGAAACTAAGTGAATAATGCACGGTTTTAAGTGGTTCAAAGCTCAACATGCTCACACAAACAAGATCTACAAGTTTAGCATAATGAAATTGAGAAAAGAGAGACGCGATTTTATGACCTCTTGGAGAGCAGCTTTCGAATTCACGTGTTCCAAGCCTTGCAGTGCTTAGATCTTCCTCTAGCAAGCTTGTGGAGTTGATTGGAAGAGGTCTTGAGGTTCAATTGCTCGTGATTCAACCAGAAATGAATTTCACCATTGTTGAGCTTCAAGCTTCCTCTGCTCCAATCATGCACGAATTGGCTTGGTTCCTGCTTGAGTCTTGATCAATGATGCTTCATAGTGATGAATTAAGCAATGGCTTGTGAATTGATTTGAAGAAATGAGAGAAAAATTTGAGAGAAATTTCTAGATCTGAGATTTGTGAAGTGTTGTTATCAGAAAACAATTATGATTAGGTTTATATAGGTCCTGTTAATCCAATCCTTAATCATGTTTAAGCATGTGCAATTGTAATTAACCAAAATGGAGTGTGAATGCAAATTGGCATTTCACCCTTGTGCATGGGGTGCATGGTGAACAGTGCACGGGTTTGTGATCCAATTCCACTTAAAACATCATTTTGGAGCTATTGGAAGTGGTGGAATGCTCAAAATATGCACCAATTTTAAATTTGAATTTTCCCTCCAAAATTTAAATGAAAATGCAAATGATTATATGATGAGAATGCATGTAATGCAATGCATGATTTGGATAGTAGAAGTCAAGAGAATAATTTAGCAAAAAGAACCACTTGAATTGGAGTTTTGGTTGAGAAGTTATGCACATTTGAACCTCCATGTACACTTTGCCATGTTTGATCCATATCTCTTGAACCACACATGAGAAATTCATGATCTTGGACTTTTTAGAAATGGGAGAGCAAGATCTTCAACTTTCATGTTGGACAAAATTTCATTTGAAGCTTTCTTGATGATGTAATCTTGAGGAGAAAACCTTTCCATTTTTGGCAATTCCAAATTACAGGTCACTTACTATTTTTGGAAAGTTTTCATCTGACCTCAAATTCTTCATTGTTGATGTTTGAAATGTTAAATGAGACTTGTATGGACATGAATGAGGCCTCTCTAACCATCTCCCACCTTCAAATCCATGATTGAACTGACAATTGACTTGTGTTGACTTTTCTAGGTCTTCAGTTGACCTGACAATGTTCTGATGAAATTCAAGCCTCTACCACTTGGGATTTTGATTCAAAATGATATCATAGTTCATATGAACTCTTATGAATGATTATGGTGCCCAAATTCTCAAGAATGGCCACCATCTATTGCTCAATGGCTGCCTTTGACTGTCTTGACCTAAGATTGCTTCATCTGCAAGTAACAAGGTTAGATGACATATTTTTGTACTTTTGGTTAGTAAACAAATGAAAAGCAATGATATACATATGCCAAACATGCTTGGTGATCAAGAATCACACTCAAAAGATAGCCCACCCATAGGGAAGGAAGCAAGGTGCACAATGATCCTTGAGGCAATGAAATGATATGATATGATGCCGTGAGGGATCTTAGGGACAAAATTGGGGTCTTACACATGGCTCCGGACAGAACTCAACTTCAGAATCTGTCTCTTAAAAGCAATGAGTGCTTCAGGGAATACGCTCAACGCTGGAGGGAGACAACTTCTCGTGTTTAACCTCCTATGTTGAAGAAGGAAATGGCTAAGATATGTTCGTGAACACTCTGCCCGAACCTTATTTGGAGTGCCTGGTGGGTTGCAATGCCTCCAACTTTGCTGATGTAGTCTCTACCGGAGAGAGGGTGGAGAATTACCTGAAGACATACAAGACCCAGAATGGAGGTGGATCTTCATCAGGGTTGAAGAAGCCGTTCATTCAGGGACAAAAGTGGAGAGAAGGGGATGCAAGTGCCATATCTTCTTATCAGAACAGGGATAACCGAAGGAATAACTTTCAGAACTATCATCAGCAACCGTATGTTGCGGCTGTGACCATTCCAGCTGCAGCACCACTACAACAACAACAACCCCAGCGTCAACCAGCTCAGTACCAACCACAACAACCGGGTAACAGACCCGCTTATCAACAGAGGCAAAGGATGATGGACCGGCGTTTCGACACTCTTCCAATGTCGTACGCTCAGCTACTTTCTAGTCTTCAACAACTATAACTTGTGCAGTTACGCACTCTGGCTCCTCTCGTTGGTAGACTTCCGATGGGTTACGACGCCAACGCTGAATTCGCAGATGTTGTTCCTACTGATTCTGTAATCCATGATGGTGTATTTACTTTTTCCAATATGGTTGATTCTGATGTAATTGAACTTGATTCCGATGTTTCGGATGCTTGCATTTCAATGAATGAGATTTCAGAATATGACTATGATGTTGCTACTATCACCATTTTCTACCCAACTAATCAGATCAATGTACCAGAAGCGCAACCGGTGCCACCAGCGCAACCGTCCACTATGAATATCACAACCCCTGGTCCTCTACCTTTCACCAGTGAAAGGGCCATTCCTTGGCATTATGGGGGGAGTGTGTACACGCACGATCATGGGGTAGAACGGCCACTGAAGGTAGAAGAGGGTCAGAAGACTGAACTTGAAGTTGAAGGTCCCGCAGTGGACAATGTTGGTGGAATCGGGCGATTCACCAGGAGTGTTAGACTGTTCTCACCACCCGTTACCCAAACTGATAATGCGGATGCTGCGGCGAAAGCCAAAGACAAGCAAGTCGTGAATGAGAGTGCCTCTACACCCCAGGCTGGTTCTGAGCCCACTTTTGCGAAGGATGTGGACGAGCTCTTGAGGATCATAAAGAAAAGTGACTATAAGGTAGTCGATCAGTTGATTCAGACTCCGTCCAAGATATCCATTCTCTCACTCCTATTGTGTTCGGAGGCGCACAGGGAGGCACTGCTGAAAGTCCTAAATGATGCATATCTGCCTTAGGAGATCTCAGTGAACCAACTGGAAGGAATCGTTGCAAATGTTCATGCAAGCAACGGGTTGGGTTTTACTGATTCTAACTTAACACCAGCTGGACGCAACCATGACAAGGCTTTGCACATCTCGATGGAATGCAAAGGCGCAGTTTTATCTCATGTTCTGGTGGACAGAGGTTCCTCTCTCAATGTGCTACCCAAGAGAGCCCTGTCAAGTTTAGAAGTAGAGGGTTTGGCCCTGAAGCCTTCAGATCTTATTGTGAGAGCCTTTGATGGTTCTAAGAGGTCGGTGTTCGGAGAGGTAGAATTGCCAATTCTGATTGGATCACAAACCTTCAACACCGTCTTCTATGTGATAGATATCAGTCCTTCCTATAGTTGCCTGCTGGGTCGTCCTTGGATCCACAACGTTGGGGCAGTCTCTTCAACTTTACATCAGAAGATTAAATTCCCAGTCAATGGAAGGATTATCACCGTCTGTGGTGAGGAGGATATTCTGGTCAGTAACCTGTCTACATTCAAGTATGTAGAGGTAGAAGGTGAATTTCATGAGACCCTATGTCAGGCCTTTGAGGCAGTTCAGGTCAAGGACGCAGCTCCGGTGGAAGAAGTTAAAGCGGGTGCCTCTATCTCGTCCTTCAAGCAGGCACAAGCCTTGGTAGATTCGGGTGTTTCCCCCGGTTGGGGACATCTGTTGGTGTTACCAACGAAAGACGACAAATTCAGGATTGGGTATCAGCCAGCCCCGACTTCTACAACTTCAACACTTCAGACTCGTTAGGGGCCGATTACTTTCTCCAGCGCTGGCATCATTCGGTATGTCCAGGTCTCTGCGGTTAACAATGAAGATGGGGATAGTGATTGCGACATCGGTAACTGGGTGCGTCCGAGGATCCCGGGTGAAGTCATCAACAATTGGTCTTCTGAGGAGATTGTCCAAGTCACTTTTCCGGAGGAGTAATTTTTCTTGTTTATTCATGCATATCCAAGTCTTACGTTCCGCCCAGGGCGTAATGACTCATTGTAGGGCTCATCTATGTGGATACCTGCATTTTTTATCATAAATAAATGACGTCTTTTTGCATTCAAATATTTTGTTCACTGTCTTTCTATTTTTGCAGTTTTTAAAAATAAAAAAAAGTACATATTTGGCAATGTTTTGTTTAGCTTTCATCCCTTGTTCACACTCATAAGCACATACCATCACTCATGCAGATGCACGTCACCGGATCCTATTGATAACGGTTCTGCTATGGCTCGCTTTGACTTTGAAAAATCCAATCTTTCAAGCTGAAAAAGAGGGTGATGAAGACTGTGAACTCCCTGAAGAACTTACCAGGTTATTAAAACAGGAGGAAAGGGTCATTCAACCGCATCAAGAGTCTGTTGAAGTGATTAATCTCGGCACCGAGGACGCCAAGAGAGAAATCAAGATAGGGGTTGCTTTGGAAGATAATGTGAAGAAAGGGCTGATTGAATTGCTGCAAGAATATGTTGACATCTTCGCTTGGTCTTATCAGGACATGCCAGGGCTTGACACAGATATTGTGGTACACCGTTTGCCTCTCAAAGAAGGTTGTCCTCCGGTCAAGCAGAAGCTCAGAAGAACAAGACCAGAGATGGCTGTCAAGATAAAGGAAGAAGTGCAAAAACAGTTGGATGCAGGGATTCTAGCAGTAACAAATTATCCGCCATGGGTTGCAAATATCGTTCCAGTACCTAAGAAGGATGGAAAGGTATGGATGTGTGTTGACTACCGGGATCTGAACAGAGCTAGTCCTAAAGATGATTTCCCATTACCTCACATCGACGTTTTGGTGGATAACACAGCTCAGTACTCGATATTCTCCTTCATGGATGGCTTTTCTGGCTATAATCAAATTAAGATGGCATCAGAAGACATGGAGAAGACAATATTCATAACCCCATGGGGCACCTTCTGCTACAAGGTGATGCCGTTTGGTCTGAAAAATGTCGGAGCAACATATCAACGAGCGATGGTGACTCTTTTCCATGATATGATTCATTATGAAATCGAGGTTTATGTTGATGATATGATTGCCAAATCTCAGACGGAAGAAGAACATTTGGTGAATTTGCAGAAATTGTTTGAGCGTTTGAGAAAATTCAAGCTGAGGCTTAATCCGAACAAGTGTACTTTTGGGGTGAGATCTGGAAAATTACTGGGTTTTATTGTTAGTGAAAAAGGGATTGAGGTGGATCCGGCCAAAGTGAAAGCGATACAGGAAATGCCTGAGCCAAGAACAGAGAAACAAATCTGTGGTTTCTTAGGGAGGTTGAATTACATTGCAAGGTTCATCTCTCACCTAACAGCCACGTGTGAGCTAATATTCAAATTGCTGAGAAAAGATCAGGCTATCAGGTGGAATGATGATTGCCAAAGGGCTTTCGAGAAGATAAAAGAGTATTTGCAGAATCCTCCTATCCTTATGCCTCTGGTCCCAGGGAGACCGCTGATTATGTATTTGACAGTACTAGACAATTCCATGGGTTGTGTTCTCGGTCAACATGACGAGACAGGTAGGAAAGAGCATGCCATCTACTACCTGAGTAAGAAATTCACAGATTGCGAGTCGAGATACTCGATGCTTGAAAATACGTGTTGTGCACTTGCATGGGCTGCTAAGCGATTGAGACAATACATGTTGTCTCACACAACCTTATTGATCTCCAAGATGGATCCAGTTAAGTACATATTCGAGAAGCCAGCTCTCACCGGAAGGGTTGCTCGTTGGCAAGTATTTTGTCAGACTATCTTGCTCAGCAACCGATTGATGATTATGAGCCGCTGAAGTTTGATTTTCCAGATGAAGACATCATGTTCCTCAAGATGAAAGACTGTGAAGAGCCAGTTGTTGAGGAGGGACCTGATCCAGACGAAAATTGGACTTTGTTGTTTGATGGGGATGTCAATGCTAGAGGAAGTGGAATTGGCGCTGTCATTACTACTCCGAAAGGTGCCCACATGCCTTTCACCGCTCGTCTGACTTTCGAGTGCACTAATAATGAAGCTGAGTATGAAGCTTGTATCTTGGGTATTGACCAAGCCATTGATTTGAGAATCAAGACTCTGGACATATTCGGAGATTCAGCTCTAGTGATTAATCAAGTGAATGGTGATTGGAACACCCTCCAGCCCAATCTGGTCCCTTACAGAGATTACACGAGAAGACTATTGACTTTCTTCACAACAGTAAAGCTGTATCACATACCTCGTGATGAGAACCAGATTTCAGATGCTCTTGCCACTCTATCCTCCATGATCAACATGATTCGGTGGAACCACGCTCCCAGGATCGATGTGATGCGCCTCGACAGGGCCGCGTATGTGTTTGCTGCTGAACTGGTAGATGACGGCAAGCCCTGGTATCACGACATCAAGCGCTTTCTGAAGAATCAAGAGTAACCTGCAGGGGCATCCAACAATGATAGAAAGACTTTGAGAAGATTGGCAGGCAGTTTCTTCTTGAACAAAGACGATGTGTTGTATAAGAGGAACTTCAACATGGTTTTGCTCAGATGCGTGGATAGACACGAAGCATACATGTTAATGCAGGAAGTTCATGAAGGCTCCTTCAATACTCATGCCGGCAGACATGCAATGGCTAAGAAATTGTTGAGAGCGGGATATTACTGGATGACCATGGAATCTGATTGTTTCAAATATGCTCGGAAGTGTCATAAATGTCAGATTTATGCTGATAAGGTACATGTGCCGCCAAATCCTTTGAATGTGATGTCTTCATCGTGGCCTTTTGCTATGTGGGGCATCGATATGATTGGAAAGATTGAGCCGACCGCCTCCAATGGGCATCGCTTCATCCTTGTTGCCATCGACTATTTCACCAAGTGGGTTGAAGCAGCATCGTTCGCGAATGTCACTAGACATGTGGTTGCCCGTTTCATCAAGAAAGAAATCATTTGTCGCTATGGGATTCCCAAAAGAATCATTACTGATAATGGTTCTAATCTCAACAACAAAATGATGAAGGAGTTGTGCCAGAACTTCAACATTCAGCATCACAATTCTTCCCCTTATCGCCCTAAAACATAAAGAAGATTGTGCAGAAGATGGTCGTTATGTACAGAGATTGGCATGAGATGCTACCCTTCGCCTTGCATGGGTACCATACTTCAGTATGTACATCGACCGGGGCAACCCCTTACTCCCTTGTGTATGGTATGGAAGCAGTCCTACCTGTTGAAGTGGAGATTCCTTCTCTAAGAGTCCTGTTGGATGTCAAGTTAGACGAAGCTGAATGGATTCGGACAAGGTTCAATGAGTTGAGTCTTATCGAAGAGAAGCGAATGGCAGCCATTTGTCATGGGCAGTTGTATCAGAGTCGGATGAAGAGAGCCTTTGATCAGAAAGTGCGTCCTCGATGCTTCCAGGTCGGAGATTTGCTGTTGAAAAGGATCCTTCCTCCTCAGACAAATCACATGGGCAAGTGGACTCCTAACTATGATGGACCGTATATTGTCACCAAGGTTTTTGATGGTGGGGCCTTAATGCTTGCAACTATGGATGGTGAAAACTTCACTTCCCCTGTGAACTCAGACGCAGTTAAAAAATACTTCGCATAAAATAGACCCGCTGGACAGGAAAAAGAATAGTCCAGGCAAAAATGGGCATCCCGACGAACCAAGAAAATGAAAAGGTTCGGGAAAAAATTAGGGATTAAAAATGAAAAGATCGTACACCCGGTAAGTTGAAAACCTGAAAAGGCAACTTAGGCAAAACTGGGTATCCCGGTGGATTGAAAACCTGAAAAGGGCGATCCAGGCAAAAGTTAGGGATTAAACGAATGATTGCGTTCTGAGTAGTTCTGAATCTCATCTCGTGTCAATGACTGGAAACTTTTGAAGGATAGGAAACTGTCCAATCACTCTTTTCAGAAAGCTGATCATCTGGAGGATCTTGAAGACGAGCAAGTCATAGCAGAATTGGAACCCAATAGAAATCCATTTCACATTGCCATTAGATTAATTTCTATTTTTATCTTTTGTGCGATTACCTCTTTCCAGGGATTGCTTCCTGATGTAAATGCCTATTCAGAGGCCATTCAATCAATAAAATCATGTTATTCAGTATATCTCTGTTTTCATTTTCATTTTACTATTTTGTTTGCAAAAATGACGTCCAAATTTTTGATAAACATTGCATCATGAAACATAAGAGCTTTACAGGTACATGCTTAATAAACATTTAAAATTGCTGTAAATGTTAAGTGCTTTAGATCGTCTATTTAGAACAGGTACCCTTGGGGCATTTCCTTAAGGTTCCCAGTCGATGATCGTGAATGTTTTCCCCCAACAGTCGAAGTTGGTATCTTATCCCTGCAGAGCTGATCAGAGCATTGGATTCTTCGATCCCCAACAGGCTCTCACTGCTGTACCTCCCCCAAGCGGCTGTTTCAGAATATACACTCCCCAGTAGAGTTGACAGTGCTAGACTATATATCCCCAGCGGAGTTGACAGTGTCAGACTGTATCTTCCCAGCAGAAGAGGCTGCTCCTCAGGGTTCGATGCCAGATCGATGATCTCGACGCCAGATCCATGGTCTCTTTCCTTGAAGCAGAATCTCGGTACCGTATCGGTGTTTGCTTCCCCTGCTAAGTCGTCTCTCTCGCAGATTATGATTGCCAGAACCACTGCCGCTTTCCCCAACAATAGGTTTTCAGTGTCGTTCTCTCCCCAGTCAGAGTCTCGGTATTTCGTCATTGCTAGAACACCGTGTGGCGGGTCATTTCCCCACAGAGTTCTTTGCGCTGTGCATCTCCAATAGCCTTGCCAGGATCCAGAAGATGGTGATCATTTCCCCAGCAGATTCCCTTGCCTCGGCTTGGTATTCTACCCAGCATTTCGCATCCCTGCATGTAGAATCATATTGCATTACATCCTCCCAAATCGCGTAGCATTTCCATTTTCATGGAGCATTACGCCATTGAAAAATTCGAACATACGCATGTAAGCATAAAACATTCTCGGTATCCCAAGTGATAAGCCAGAAGTTGTTTCCAGTACTCAGACTGAAGATTGTTCATGACTTACCTTTATTATCCCCAGCAAGTGTCATTGGCCTATGCGCCGCCTCTATTATCTTTCCCTATTTTTGCCGATGCTGACAGGCATGAAGTTTTTCCGGTATTCAGACCGAAGTGGCATTTAGGCCAATTTTCCGATGTTCAGATCGAAGAAGTTTCCGACATTCAGGTCGATGCAACTTGTGGCATTCATGCCAGTTTCCGATATTCAGACCGAAGTGACATTCAGGCCAGTTTCCGGTATTCAGACCAAAGTGGCGTTCAGGCCAGTTTTCCGATGTTTAGATCGAAGAAGTTTCCGACGTTCAGGTCGATGCAACTTGCGGCATTCAGGACAGTTTCCGGTATTCAGACCGAAGTGGCATTCAGGCCAGTTTCCGGTATTCAGACCGAAGTGGCGTTCAAGCCAGTTTTCCGATGTTCAGATCGAAGAAGTTTCCGACGTTCAGGTCGATGCAACTTGCGACATTCAGGCCAGTTTTCCGATGTTCAGATCGAAGAAGTTTCCGACATTCAGGTCGATGCAACTTGTGGCATTCAGGTCAGTTTCCGGTATTCAGACCGAAGTGGCATTCAGGTCAGTTTCCAGTATTCAGATCGAAGTGGCGTTCAGGCCAGTTTTCCGATGTTCAGATCGAAGAAGTTTCCGACATTCAGGTCGACGCAACTTGTGGCATTCAGGCCAGCCTCTCGGTGTTCAGACCGATATTAATAATCTCATATCTTCCGATGTTCAGATCGAAGTCATTTCCAGTATTCAGACTGATGAGCGGCATTCAGGCCATGGTTATTTCTGTGTTACCATTTATTTTGGTATCCAGGTTAACATTTTTTTTTTGGTATTCAGACTGACTCTCACCGTACCAGACAGATTCTTCTTTCAAGACCACCTCTTTGCCGATTCTGACAGGCATTGTTACTTCACTTCACTTCAGTGCAAATTTTCGGGCTTTTATTGTATTCAATCCCTTGATACCTCGAAAGTGCGAAAGCCACTGCTATCTTCTTTTCGGGTCTCCAGTTGATTGAATAGGGGCAGCTGTAATACCTAAAAATTTGCCCCCCTCATTCATGCATTCATTTTTAGGTCATTTAACATTTCATATTGCATTTCATCATGTCAATCGGAATTAGATCCAAGAAGCTTGAATATCATCCAAGACACTTTGTGGGTCCTATCTGGGTGATCAGTCAACACAAGGGAATGACTTGAGATACTTCCAACATGTTCAAATGGGGTCTATTCATCAGTAAAAACGTTAATCTTGAAGGAGCAAAAGTTTGTTCATGAGCTGTCATGCTCGCTAGGCGAGCAGAATGGGTCGCCTAGCGAGTCCCAAGAAAAGCCACCAGAATCACCTACGCTCAGAGGAATCTCTTGAACTGTCATGCTCGCTAGACGAAGCCCATGCGTTTTGAAAAAAAAACGAAAAAAACGAAAAAAAAACGAAAAAAAAAACGAAAAAAAAACGAAAAAAAAATGAAAAACGAAAAAAAAAATAAATAAAATAAAATATAACAGAAAAATCTTGGACTTGGACCTCTCTCATTTGAGCCCACAAAGCCACGAAAATCAGGTTATAAATTCTAAAAAAAATTCAGTGGAAAAACCCTAGAGAGATTCTAACTAATTCAGAGCAACCTCCAGAGACTGAAGGGAACTCATCTGCAAAGAACCAATTCCCTCTCATATAAACCCTAAGATTGTTCTGCAAAGCCAACAGTGCAATTCAATTTCAATCGATCCTTCCCAATCAGGTATGCCCTATTTCCACTACTTTATACTTTCAACCTGAAATTTCTGAATGTATGAGGTATTATGGGTGAATTTGGAAGAGTGGGTATCGTTAGGTTTTGCATGTGGGCACATGTTTTAGTATGTATGTCATGCCTTGATGTGTGGATCCTTGCCCCCTGACTTTGAATTTTGATACCCTTTTGATGCATGTGTTTGACAAGAGGTTTAGGCCTCCTACACATGTGTTCTTTTTGTGAGCTCTTTTTGTAAATTTTAATGACATGATTCATGTGGTTACATTTTGATTTGGGGCAACTCTTGATTGCACCCCATCTTGTCACTCTAACCTGTTTGTTGAGTTTTTTGTGAGGGCTCACATGACTCCTAAAAGGATAGCTTGCTTGACATTCCACTTTATTTTTGGGATACCATTTGGAGATTTATTCCGATTACCTGTATTGACTTGCTTTCTTTGATGGTGCCAGCTCGAGAGATCACTGGGTTTCTTATTTCTT
The DNA here is from genome assembly GCF_024323335.1 of Lathyrus oleraceus. Classification (NCBI taxonomy): domain Eukaryota; kingdom Viridiplantae; phylum Streptophyta; class Magnoliopsida; order Fabales; family Fabaceae; genus Lathyrus; species Lathyrus oleraceus. Next base: position 262,313,759 of record NC_066580.1, read on the forward strand.
TAGCTGTTATTACTTCGGATCTTTATCCGTGTGGTAGATCTCTTGATCCTGTATCTTTCCCGCATTTTACCGCTTTCTTAGCTGGAAGACCTCAATAAGAGGCAATGTTTTCTTTTGTTTGTTTACTTTTGTGCCCAAAGACCTCCAAGAAGAGGCATCAGTGCTAAAGACCTCCCTGAAGAGGCAATTGACGGATAAAAGGGATTAGTAATCAATCCCCCGTTATTCAGTGTGTCGTTCTTTATGCTCGCACTACGTGTCGAAACTTCAGACCAAAAGCCCAAGATCTTTTGTCCGGTCAGTCAGTGGAGAGGGTTCCACCTTTCTGAATCCCCACTTTTTGTCATGAGCTCACCCTGTCCAGGGTTAAGAGCTATGAGGTCTTATCCTCATTACCCTTTTGATCTGCTCCCCCTGACGTTCAATGTCAGTGGTTAAGAGCCCATTTGATTACCTATTCCATGGCTTATTTGTCGAGGTTGATATGACCCCTCTTGACTAAAGCCCTAACCATGTATGTTTAAACCCCCTTTTTGGCATTTTACTTTATGCATGTTTGTTTTGTATGGTGTGATCGTCTCCCCATAGGATTGCTAGGCTTCGTATAGTCTCTCGTTTGCATGTCAATTAAGGTAGCACTGTTCCTTCGTCTAGGACTTCCTTTTTTGCATGAGCATTCCTAAAACCCAAACAAACTCATTGATTTTTCTTCTCCTAAGAACACGTTAACTCCTTCTACTACAGGCGAGTAAGTCTCCAAAGGTCGAGCATCCGGTAGATTGCATAGTAACGTCGTTCATCTAAAAAACACAACCCTTAACCCGTAGTTAGCCGAACTACGGTTTGCTCTGATTCTCATTCCAGATGAGATACGTAGGCATAAGACGCGATGTCTTAGCGAGCACACTCCTCTTTAACCCATAGGTAGCCGAGCTACGAAGACTCTGATTCTCATATTCAGATGAGATACGTATGCAGTGGATGCGACATCCGTGCGAGTCATTTTCTTTTGACCCTTCTTTTAGTAGATAGTACATTAGATAAACCCACGCCCTTTAGACAAGAACAACAAGAGTGGATCCCATAGAGTACTACGGATGCGTAGGGGTGCTAATACCTTCCCTTCGCATAATCGACTCCCGAACCCAAGATTTGGTTGCGAGACCTTGTCTTTTCCTTTCCCTTTTCCAGGTTTACTTCGAGCGTTTCCTTTCCCTCCTTTGGGATAAATAACACACGGTGGCGACTCTTCTGTCATTTCTTTCTCGCCGGTTGTTTTTTCGCATCTCCTTTTTCAGGTTACGACACCGTCATATTAACCATAAGCCAAACACTTCTTACCCTCGCTCGGCATGACTGTTGTAGTGTAAAATTCGTGCAGAAAGATAAGTTTGGGGTGGTGATCCTTAGAAGAAATTTTGAAAAAAGGCAAGTGCAACAAAAAGAAAAGAAAAAGTGTGTAGAAACATCCGCTTCTACCGAAAAAAAAAGAGAAAAGAAAAGAAATGAAGTATAAGCACTTGCCTAAGTCAAAGACTCATGCATTAATGTGATACTCAAAAGAATTTTTTTTTGAGTGAAAAAGAGTCAAGTTGGACAACACCCCATAAAATAATTTGTGCACAAAGAAAAACAACAACATGAATGTCGAGTTCTAAATCTTTGTCATCCATTTTCTTGTCTACCCCCACCGTACCTAAGCCCCGTTACAACCCGGAAGACCTCTAAAAGTGTGTGAATTTGGTTTGTGTAGTTAACATAGAATCTATTCAAAAATTAAGAGTTGATATTGCATACCTTGATATCATGAGTGCTAAACACTTTAACCCTGAGAGATTTGGTGAGTAGTGTGAAGAAGTTTGCAGGTGAAGGAACACTCTGATATGATAATGCAGTGGATAGTTCTAATGGGTGAACCAGAAGCTTAATCGGGAAGGAGGAAGATAAGTTGCGAATAGCATCAACTGTGTTGTGGAAAGAAGAAAATCCATGGTTGACCTCTGTGTTGTCTCTTACATCACTTGAGGACAAGCAATGAGATAAGTTTAGGGTTGTGATCGGTCACCATTTGCACTTAGTTTTCATCATCCATCCATCATGAATCTTCAAGAATCGGTAACATTTTCTTCTTTATTTTAGTTAATTTCTTAAGTTTATCGCATTTTATAAATTTCTGCTTGTTTTATGTTGCATTAGTAGTTCATCTCTTTTTGTCGCATTTTATGCGTTTCCGTGTAGTACTGTTTGGTTTCCAGGTTTAACAATAAACCCGAAAGATGCGTACTGGAAGAATGGAAATCAAGGACATCATGCAAAGCGAGAAAAGGCAAAAACGTGGGGCTGACGCGGGTGCCCGTGTCAGCTGACACGGCCCGTGCCAGCATGTGCAGAAGAGAGATGTTGGAATCCAGAAACCAGGGGGCTGACACGGGTGCCCGTGTCAGCAAGGGTTGAGGATTTGAGATTGACAGAGAGCCAACACGGGCGCCCGTGTCACCTGACACGGCCCTTGTTGGCCAATTTTCCCCGTTTGCTGATTTTTAGTGTTTTGATCCATGTGTACGTCCGGAGGGCAGTCTGGGTATTTCACGATATTTTTAGTTGAGTGGAAACTATTTAGTCTGCATTTTGGTAAAGAGAGAGGCACTTTTTGGATCGTAGAAGAAAAAGATAGAAAGGAGAAGCGAGCTTGCAACGTGTTTAGAGGAGAAGAGATCTTAAAGATCGGAAGATATTGAAGATCAACCTTAATCAACAACAAATTTTAATGTCTCTATTTTGTAATTTACTTTCTTTGAATATTATGAGAAGCTAAACTCCCCAATGCTAGGGGGGTGTCCATGAATTGCTACTGTACGAACACTTTTTCTATGTTTTTACGATCATCGACATTTTCTTTATTCAAAGTATTATACAATGTTTTTAATGCTTTATTTTATCGGACAAATGGAATTTTGATCTCTGGTTAAGGGTTAGGTCGGACAAACCACCTTATCGCTTGTTGTATATTAATACTTCAGTTTAATCACTTAGGAATAAGGATCAAACCATAGTAGCAGTTAATTCTTGATCAATTGCATATTTTGTAACGTCAATTTGAATAACTAAGGAATTAGGATTGAAATTGACTGTTAATGGTTTTCGGCTAAGGAGTTAGAGAAAAAAATTCTTGAGAATTGGTTTTGAATAATTACAACTAGATGTTATATGATATGGAAGTAGTGTAGTACAAAGCAATTCACACATCTTGCCTTAGCATGCATTCTCAAATCAGTTAACAGATTTTTTATACGCTTTATATAATTTCTTTCTCATTCTTATTATTTTGAAAACAATCATCAAACCCCTACGATCTTTTGTTCAATGGAATTATTGTAAAGATTTGTACTTACTACGCAGTCCTCGAGATCGATACTCGGGATAACTCCCATTTTATTACTACATTGGTGCAAATAGTACACTTGCTATTTTACCGATCACGTATATATTTAAAAAATGTCAAATTTTACTGTCTAAAGGGTGATTACGGAAGTATATTTCCGTAACATTTACGAAGATGTATCTCCAGACTAAATTGTGGAAAAATGAGGGTGTGCCTCACTTACGAAGGGATGTGGTGCTAAATCATCTGGTCCACATTTCTCACTACCAAATATCTTAAAATTGAGACATCTGGTCCACATGCTTCCTCATCGTCTGTCTTTATGTCAAGTCATCTAATATGTATTTTTTCCCAAAAATTGTCTATAATTATGTTATTTTTTTGACCAGCGGTGCGTAATAGAGAACACGATAAAAGGATTATTTAGCATGGACATAACAGAAGAGAAGACTTTTGCACATAACAAGCAATGGGTGCACTGCCAGATTAACAAGGTGCACTGTAAGATTAACAAGGTGCACATGAGCAGCAACATCATTTTTCAAGAGGGCCGTATATGACATGTCTCTTATAGTATTATACAAACATCATGTAGCTCGCGAATAATGGCACAAAGATATAAATGATTCTTTTTTATTAAATTAAATATTCTTCAATAATTATTTATATATTATAATGTATAATTTAAATTATTTTCAGAATTGAGGTGTGAAGATGGAATTAAATATTGCAGCACATGGAAGTATGGTGTAAGAATGGGTTCTCGTGTATCTCCCTTATATGATTTAAGGTTGGTTGGATAACTCTAGTATATCTTCACTCCAAAGAGTCAGTTTGAAGAAAGTTGATCCTAATCCTATATCATCATTTATGGAGAGGTGGCATCTGGAGACATAATCATTTCATATGTCATTTGGTGAAATGACGATTACTCTGGAAGATATTTCAAGTTTACTTCACCTTCCGATTAGGGGTGATTTTTATAATACTTCACTAGATATCAATGAATAAGGTCCTATTGCTCTTTCTATTGATTTATTGAGGGTGACTATAGAGGAGGTCGCATTAGAGACCCATACTTGTAGGGGTCTACAATACATGCTAGATTGACTGCATAGTCTATTTGAAAGACATCGAGGTCTTAGTCAATTTGACTATGCTGCTAGAGCTTATATGTTGGTGATGACCGGTGCATTCTTTTTGTAGACAAAAATTTTACTCTCGTAAAGGAAAATATCTACCACTAATTAGGAACTTGTCAACATGTGGAAGATATAGTTGGGGCGCAACAATATTTGTCACCATGTATAGGTTTTTAGGAGATAAATCTATGTTTATGCATAAGCAACTCGACAAATACACCACTATAATAAGGTATTTATTTAAATGTTTTTATTTACTTAGTTATTAAATATTGATTTTATTAATTTTGAAATAATGTTGAGTTCACACATATTTTTGACAATTGGTAAGAAAGGAGAAACTCGGATTTTAAGTAGCACTGTTGGACTTCCTTGAGTTATGAGATGAATATATAAGAAAGGTAAATTGAATGTTGATATACTCATGAGTGTCTTGGATGAGTTAAAACCTCATGATTTCATATGGAGCCCATTTGAGACCCATAAACAGGTTAAGCCATTTGATAATATATGTCTGTATAAGGATTTTCTTTGATGGTGTGACATGATTTTTCCATACTTACTTAACATGTGTATATGTCACTTTGGTTTTAAACAATGTATACTACTTCCACCTCTAGATTATAACACACACAATATTAATGTTTAGTGGATCAGTTACCATTCCAACGTTCATAAGGTGGTTGGTCAGGCAGTTGTGACTAACACTCCATATGAGGTTGATTATGGATACATGGAATGGTATTAAGGAGTATCACGTTCTCGATTAATATGAATCCTCAATATGCACAAATATAATTGCATGTTTCTAACTATGATGCATGATCATTAAATTTGAGGTCATTAGGGATTGCATGCTCACATTAATGCCATATCCAACAAATAAATGCTGATGAGGATGACCCTGAGTTTAGATGATTATTTGCACCATTACACTTAAATTAGGTAAGACCATTAGATTAGTTGAATATGCATTATTATTTTTCAGAATATAATATGCATAATATAACGTCAAAAACATATAGCTTAATATAACATTAATAACATTTGTTTAAGTTGATAGAGGATGCAAATTATGTTTACTGAAGTAGAAAAAGAGATGTCTCAGATGTTGTAAGATATATTTTTTGGGCCCACCCTGTCGTATCGCGAAAAATACCCGAGCGCATCACACGCTCGAAATATAAAAAAGTTGCCATTGAATTTTATTTATTTTAAGAGAAAGGGAAAATATCAATAAAACCAAAAGGGAAGAGAAAATGGTAAGGAAGTCGGTTATGCAAGGAGAAGGTATTAACATCCCTCACATCCCTTGTACTCAACGAGAACTGTTTTGATTGGTTTTTGCATATATGGATGTTACTATCTAGAGGTTACTTGCATTTGGTTTTAGTTAAGGGAAAAAAATAAGTTTTTAATTAATGTGCTCGCCAATATTTTGAAATCTTGTGTCGACGTATTCTCATGGTGTAATGAGAAGATCAGAGTTTCGTAGTTCTTGAGAATAGAAAATGAGTATTTGTTGGTTGATTTTAGGGGATGATGTTATAATCGTATCCTAGAAGTGTTTGCCATTAGCTGTTCGATCCTGGTTCGGATGCACTACGCTGTTAGTCTGATTGCTAAAGAATGGATTATAACAATTATTTTATGAAAAGGAATTGCTGTTTAGACAAAGAATTATAAAGGTTGGTGTCTAAACCAAGAACATAAATGTAAAAGTGGTGTCTAAATCAATGACAAGAAATTAAAAGTGGTGTGAAAATCATTGTAAAGGATGGTGATTAATCCAAAGAGAGGTGTTTTAACCAAGAGATGATGATTAACCTAAAGAGAGGTGTTTTAACCAAGAGATATTGATTAACCCAAAGATATGAGTTTTAACTAAGAGATGTTGATTAATCCAAAGATAGGTGTTTTAACCAAAAGATGATGATTAACGCAAAGAGAGGTTGAGAGAGAAAGATTATAAAGTGTCTTTGATGTTGGTTGTGATTGATTTTAGTTTGAAGACAAAAGTTTAAAATTGTCTTGATTTAAATTGCACTAAAGTCTATGAATGAAGGTGAATACTTTGAACATCTGGGTCATGCGTCCTGTATCTAAATATATTCAGAATAAGGATATGAATTCCCCATATCATTCTTGTTCAATTCTTAAGGTTCGTGGCATACAATTTGCATCGTATTATTTAAGTGTTTTATGGTTTACACTTGATGTTGGATCAAGTTTATTTGCAAAAATGGTTTTAGTCTTAAATGGACAAAGAGAGATATATGATTGAAAGAATAAAATATGATACTAAATGTTGCATTACGCGAAAAACCGGCGGGAAGAGAAAACAACAGAGCCGCCACCGTGTGTTATTTATCCCAAAAGAGGGAAAGGAAACGCTCGAAGTAAACCTAGAAAGAACATGGTCTCGCGACCAAAGAGAATGGGATCAGGAGTCGGTTATGCGAAGGGAAGGTATTAGCACCCCTGCGCATCCGTCGTACTCGACGGGATCCACGCACAATAGGAAGGAATATGGTTGCTAAAACACTGCTCACACACACACACGGGCTGAAAGAGACACAAGAAAACAAACAAGACTGACTCGGCAGGATATCGCATCCTGGGCCTACTTAGTCTATCAAACATAGACATCAGAATCGAAGTAGTTCGGACTGGGGGAAAACGTGCTCGCTAGGATGTCGCATCCTATGCATACGTATCTTCTTGGACTAAGAAGAATCAGAGCATCCGTAGCTCGGCTCACACGCGCAAACAAAACAGACACAGGCAAACGTGGAATCCGAATGCCAATCGCTGGACTTACATCAGATTCCAAACCAAACACACCCACACTGGAAACCAGATGCCACCTGATGGACTTATACCGGACTCCAAGCACACAACAAACAATAGGATATGGAATGCCAATCGCTGGGCTTACATCCATCTCCTAACACCAACACAGGAAGAAGAAGGGTCTCGGTTGCAACTAGGGCAAGAGAAAGGGAAGGTCTCAATCGCAACGAGGACGAGAGAAAAGAATTAGTCTTAGTCGTTAGTCAAACTCGACAAGACATCACATCTCGTCCCTACGTATCTCATCTGGACATGAGAATCAGAGTTGCCGTAGTTCGGCTAAACTATCCTTGTTGGTTTGTATTTTTTAAGTGGACAACGTCACTACGCAATCTACCGGATGCTCGACCTTTGGAGACTTACTCACCTGTAGTAGAAGGAGTTGACGTATCCTTAAGAGGGGATAATGTTTGTTTGTGTTTTAGGAAAGCTCAAGCAAGAAAGGAAGTCCTATACGAAGGAACCGTGCTACCTTAATTGACATGCAAATGAGACTACGCGGAGTCTAGCAAACCTAGGGGATACAATCACAACACACAAACACATACAGCATGAAGTAAACACACCAACAAGGGGCTCAAACATCAAGGCTAGGCTTTAGTCGAGGGGTCATGTCAACCTCGACAAACAAGCCTCTGTATCAAGGTGAGGTTAGCTCTTAACCCTAACATTGAGAGTTAGGGTGAAGCTGATGAAAGGTGAGTGAAGATGAGACTTCACAGCTCTTATCCCTGGCCTGGGAGAGCTTTCAGACAAATGAAGTGTGGGTTCAGAAAGTGGGAACCCTTCTACACTTATGACACTGACTCAACTGTACAACTATACAAGGATCTTGGGTTAATGTCCACAATGCATCAACAGTAGTTGTGTGAGCAAAGGGACGACTCAACAGAATAGCAAGAGATGGATTGCACATCTCTTGTGTCTGCCAATTGCCTTATCAAAGGTCTTTACCTGCTTTGGGGACAAAAATAAACAAGCACAAGCATTGCCTCTTAAGGAGGACTTCAGACAGGTGCCTGGCCAAGTAACAGGCCAGGTCTTCCAGACTACATGGAGAAGAGATCATTATACCTCAATGCTCAAGCTAGCAAGCAAAGCAAACACAAGTTCACAAGTGAACTATAGCAACTAAGGTACCTGAAATCAATCCAATATAATCAGTACTCAGCTCAAACAATAAGCAAACAGACAATTACAAGTCCACAACACAAACAGATAACAAGTATCAATGCACAAAGGTGCAAGCCACAAGGCTTAAGCATAAGTCCCAATGCCTACAAAACAAACTCAAGGTTAGTCATAAAAAATCAATAAACCAACTCCAATTGAGTGCACATCATCAAGCATAAGCAATTGTGCTCTTTGACCTGAAACAAAGCTCAAATATGAGAGCACAAACCACTAGTACAAGACTAGGGTCAAAATAGGAGCAAAAAGTCAAAACAGAACATGAAACTTATCAAAAATCAAGATCAAGGAAACTTATCAAAAATCATAATCAAAAGTGTTCAAGAGTCCATCTTTATGGTGTTTGGAAATACGTTTCTCATTTATGTGGCCTAATTGACAATGCCAAAGGTAAGTTGGATTTAACTCATTGGGTTTCATCCTTTTAGTATTAATGTTATAAATAGGCATTTCAAGATCAAGGACATATAATCCATTGTTCATTTGTGCATTAACATAGAATATATCATTCAAATAAATGGAGTAACAATTGTTCTTTATTATGAATGAAAAACCAAACTTGTCCAAACAAGAAACGAAAATAATCTTCCTGCTAATTGCAGATACATAATAACAGTTCTCTAACTGAATTATTAAACCACTAGGTAAAGTCAATACATAAGTTCCTACGGCTAAAGCAACAACTTTTGCTCCATTGCCAACTCGTAGGTCAACTTCACATTTTGCCAAATCTCTACTCCTTTTTAGCCCATGCATATTGGTGCAAATGTGATAACCGCACCCAATATCTAATACCTATGATGCAGAAGTAGATAGATTAATTTCAATAACAAAAAAACCTGAAGTTGAAGTCTCACTCCATTCTTCTTATCTTCTAGGTACTTTGGGCAATTTCTCTTCCAGTGTCCGGTCTTACCGCAATGTAAGCAAGTGTCATCCTTTGTTATGCCTCCACTAGGATTTAAAGCAAGAGTAATGGGTTTGAGTTTGGCAATTTCCTAGCCTTTCCCTTTACCACCCTGTTTGGTGGGCCTTTTGTTCTGTTTCTTTCCATTTCCGATCATCAAAATGGACTTCCCTTTTGACTTCAGATTCTGCTCAACAGTTCTTAACATGCCTAGCAATTCCAGAAGAGTTTTGTCCATATCATTCATGTTGAAATTAAGGACAAATTGACTGAAGCTCTTTGGAAACGATTGCAGGATCAAATCAGTCGCAAGTTCCTTTCAGAGGGGAAAACCCAACCTCTCAAGGTTCTCCATATACCCAATTATCTTGAGCACATGGGGACCTACAGGGGCTCCCTTATCTAACTTTCCTTTAAAAAAGTGCTTTTGAAACTTTAAACCTTTCATGCCTTGCTTGCTCTTGGTAGAGCATCTTCAGGTGTCCGATCATATCGAATGCTGTCATGTTCTCATGTTGCTTTTGCAACTCCGAGTTTATGGTAGCTAGCATGAGGCAAGCAGATTCATTGGCATCATCGACATGCTTCTTATAAGCAACTCTTTCTGCCTTAGGTACAAAACTAGGAGGTTCCTCTTCAAAAACAGGTTTCTCCAAGACATACAACTTTTTTTCAAGCTTGAGGATAATCCTCAGATTTCGGTGCCAATCCAGAAAATTTGTCCCAGACAATTTTTCCTTATCAAGGATTGATTGTAAATGTTGTTAGAGGTGTTTTTTGTCATGGTAATCTACATGAAAAATATGAAAATATAAGTATCATTAAAATAACATATTTAATTAGGCCTTTAATTAAATATGCTCCCACTATTTTACTCAAAACAAATGAGCCTCACCATTTGATTCAGAAAATTTCGTTGAAATATTTTCTAGTGGGTCGAGATCCACATTTCATTTTGTTTTAAATCCGCGTAGGCGAATTACACAAAACTAGGTTATTTAGGTAGGAACTCCTTCCAATTGTATATAATACAACTCTCAAATATTTTAGCTGGGTGAATAACTCCGTATTCTAATCCATCATATGGATCATTTCCAACTCTTGCTTCTAAACGTATATAATCTTATTATAATTTGTTTAGTTATGTTTGACCCGTTGTTTTAGCAATTGGATATTACAATCATCCCATCGCACTTTACTAATATAGAACATGCACCTCGCGTAGGCGAAACCTACATTATTCGATACTAGTCTTGATGAGTGCTAAAACTTGAAAAGCATAAACTTAATATTTAATTTGAGGGAATTTGCAATTATTTTGATCTCACTGGCTTATTTATCACATAAATAGTCTCTCACATGCATCAACATACATTCACAAAATGAAACACTTATCGCCTCTAGCGCAATTGTTCTCCCAAGCCAATGAGAGAACCTAAACTAACATAATAATGATCTAAGCTTCTCCAAGCAAGATCTTCAAGGTTGTCCTCCTTTGATATTATATTCTTCTCTTTCTTCATAACATTAAATTACATAAAAGAAACTCGTTTTACATACGAGGGAGCGAGATAAGAAAAGAAGTTACATTAAGAGATTAAAAGAGAGGCACGACATGCTGTAAGACCCCAATTTTGGCCCTAAGATCCCTCATGGCATCATAACATTGCATTTGCAAAGCCTCAAGGATCATAAGCATCTGGGTTCCCTTTGCCTTTGGTTGGTACCTCTTGTGAGTGGTTTGATGTCACCAAGCATGCTTGAATTGTGTATCATTGTTTTCTCATTTTTCTATTAAACCAAAAGCACAAAAATATGTCACTAACATCTTTTGTTTGTAGCTTGAGCAATCACAAGGTCAAAAGCTTCTAGGTGATCCTTTGTGCAATGATATGGCCAAGAGAAGATAAAGGCAAGCATGGCAATGGTTCCCAAATCTCTCATCCATCAAATATGCCTCCCTAGCATCTCAATTCATCATTTTGATCAAAGTAAGTCAAAGGGTTTGAGGTTTGTTTCCCAAGGAAACCCTAATTCATCTGATCACCAACAATGCCTTGCTCATGAAGCAACCTCAGCCCATGATCAAATAAAATCAAGGGAAGTTCTTTAATTCATAATTTCATACATATTTGAACTTATTTGAGTGTCCTCAATCATCAATTCATCAAGATATGAGTTGTGGACTTCAGAAGTTGATCAGTCAATTCATCTGACTATTTTGAAATGCACTGAGACCTAACTTTTTGTGTGTTGGTCAAATGGAGATGATCCCAAGAGAAACAATGTTCTTAAGGACAATATGAACAACTTTCATGTTCATAAAAAATGGATTTGAAGCTTGGAAGATCATCATCCATTCCAAGACATTATAGGTCATTTTGACTGAAACCCTAATATTGGGTCAACTTCCCAAGAACATAACGCATTCATTTTTCATTATTTGGAGGTGGGACCAAATTAATTGGAACGCTTATTGTGTCTACTTCAAAAGTTATGTTGAACAAAATTTCAAAATCTCAAAATAAATACATGTGATAATGCAAAACATTATAGGTCACTTTGGGCTAAATGCATTGAATTGTAAAAAGTCAAACTTCAAGTGCCCATAACTTCTTCATAAAAAATCCAAATGATGCAAAATTTAAGTCAAAATTTATTTTCTTGAAGAGATATACAACTTTTATGTTGGAGGTTTTTTCATTTGAAGCTTGCATCATCAAAACAGAAGGGCTTGAAGTTGGTTCATTTTTACAAATTTCTCAAAGGCATATTTTGTGCATTGAACTTCATGGCCTGTTTTCATAAATTTCCACATTCCAAATGAGTTTTTGTTCAACATAACACTTGTTCCTTATATCAAGACCTTTCCAACCATTACCCACATGCTTATGTTTGGATTTTCTAATTGGCATTTTCGAAGAGGTGAACATTTAGACATAATTATGGAATTCATGATGAAACTTCATGCACAAGCCTTTGCCTTACCATTTGCACATCCAAAACTCATCCATTTGTGTTCAACATGCAAAACCAATTGAGTTTGGGCCTTACATGCGCCTGTACAGGCCCATGCATGGAGGACCCAAGCTCATGCACACACGAGTTCTCCACCTCCTTGCATCACCTTGTGCTATAAATAGATGCACTGTTTCATTCATTTGGACACCCTGAATCAATCTGAAATGCTGCAGAAATCAAAACCTAGCCATCACTAAAGGAATACTCATTTTTCCACTTCTGATTTCAAGTTTGAATTTCAACAAAATTAGTTGATCTTTAATACTTATTCCTTAACCTTGCACTCACACCATACTTCAAGTTCAAGCTGCAAGCAAAAGTTGGAAGGAATCGTGTGAATTAGAGCTGCTCTTCAAAGGTTTACATCTCAACTGTTTTGATCCATATCTCTTTGTACAATGTGATTTGTTTGTGTCCATTTGGTTTTCTGAAGTCCTCGTGCAAGAGCCAAGTCAGTGGTGGCTTTGATTTTATGTTTTGATGAACTTCAGTTTATGCACCTGGATTTTCCAACTCTGATTTCTCATTCCATAGAAACTTTGAGTACAATCCAAGGTTACAGGGGTGATGTACATCACCCCAGCTTTCCAATGATATGAGGATCGCCCATTTTTATTAAGATTTTTGAACCTGCAAATGTCACCGGATAACGCAAGCTCGCCGGAGAAGACGGTGGTGTACACCACCGTTTCTTTGGCAGATCAAATCTGAGCCATCAGATGCGTTTTCCAGATCAAATTGTGGCCATCAGTTGTTATGACTTCATTTAATGCCTCGTGTGTCTCAGTTGACTAAGGCATATGGTGAGCACGCGCGTGAGGGCCTTAAGATGTGCCACCTCAATTAATGAAATCTTATCCAACGCCTCTCCTTTTTTCTGATTTTCTTAATTTCCATTTTATTTCTTTTATTTCATTTAACTTCAAAAATTCATAGCTCTCTCATTTTAATTCCAAAAAATATGGGACCAATTGCATTATTTCTCTTTTTAATTCTAGTTTCTAAAAATGATTTTTATTTTATTTTTATTTTTTCATTTGATATTGTTTGTGAATTTTCTCATTTCTGGTTATTTTTAATTCATTTTAATTAGTTTTTGATATTCAAAAAATACAAAAATATTTTCTCAACCTCTTTGAATGATGATGGATCTATGAAAAATATTCTCATCAATTTTTTAATTGATTTGAGATTTATTTGAGATTTTAGTTCAATTAGGTTATTTTTTATTCATTTTTAATTGACTAAAAATAGTTTCTGACTTTTAAAAATGCTGAATTTTTTTGTCAAACTTTGTTTGACCTTGTTGAACTTTGGATAATTCACTTGGACTTTTCAAAGTTGATTTGAAGTGATTTTGAAGTTTGACCTTTCTTTAATATTTTAATTCAAGTTTATTTTTAAATATTAAAAATGCCAAAAATATGTTTATTTCTTGACCTCCAATCTTCATCCCACTTCTGGTTTTGATAGTTTGACCATGATCCTCAATGTCATTGGTCAACATTTATTGATTGGTATATTCCATTTCATTTAATGCACTTTATTCTTTTCATTTCCATTATCTTCTTCTTCTTCTTCTTCTTCTTCTTCTCTTCTTTTGGATCAATGAGTTAAAGGTTGATAAGTTAGCATTGATTAGGGAGGTTTAATCTTCCTTGATTCAAATCTAATTCATCTTGATCAATTGATCAAGTGAATGGCTTTGTATTAAGGATAGATTGCTTCCTAAATCATGCAAAGGACTTAAACCAATACAAGATCATTTCTCTTCTTCTTTTTGGCATGGCAAGTTGTTGGAACTTGGTTCACTAATCAAGACTTCTAACTTGTGTTGTTGCCTATATTATTATTGACCGGTCTCAGATAGTTGTGACTTCTATATAAGTCCAATTACGATTGCTTAACATAGCGCTAAATTCGCCTTATGGCACACTAACTATTAACATTGACCATTGACTATTAACATTTACTTCTTGCTCTTTACATTTATGCAATTTATTATTCTTGTACATATTATTCATTTGCTATTTCCTTTGCTCACTTGAGCACATGTTTATGTTAATGCAATTTGCCTTTTGCTCACTTGAGCACATAATTGTGTATATATACTATTGTGCTTGTGTGTTGTTTTGATTGTTGTGGACCAAATGCAAAAATGGACAAATGGACTTAGACTTTAGGACCTTCCCCAAGCTAATGGAGTTTGAAGAGCAACTAGGCCTCATGCCTTTAGAGTGCTTAAAATGTCAAAGAGCAACTAGGCCTCATGCCTTTAGAATGCTTAAAACTTGAAGATGAACTTTGAAAGGATTAAATTCTAAACTCCCTATTATCCATTCTTTGATTGCATTATGGAACTTTTTAATGTGTGTGTTCTTGTGCTAGGGATTCCAACATTGAGCCAAATTGAGGAACCATTGCCATGAGCTTCTAAGAGAGAGAGATCTAAGAGCCATTGGAAGATTCCTAGGAGCTTGTTGTGATTGTGTGCTTGCTTGCTTGAGTATTTGTTTATCTTGCTTATTCCAAAGGATGGGAGCTACTTGGATCATCAATATGATCTCAAGAGAGGAACTCCATTTGTGGTCTTGTTTCTTATCCCTTCTCTCTTGTATGTTTAGGACTCTAGCCATTCTTCTTCTTCCCTCCACTCTAGCCCAAGCCAAAACTTTTGTGCAAACATTTAACATTTGTTTTCAAACATTAGAAACCTAAGCCTTATGCTTTTGATTGTCAAACTTTTTTTTCATAACACTTATTTTGAATTGAACTTCTAAACCAACTTTGACCATACTTTGTGAATACTTTTCATTGGTAAATATAACCAATTCAAATGTCTTTTTGTGGTTTCAATGGCCACTTTCTTAACCAATTTTTTCATAACCTTTAGCTATTAGGTTTGAGTTATCCTTGAGGTAGATGTAATACTCACCTATATCCTTAGTGATGGACAATGAGTCTTCCATGCTTATTATAGGGTTAACCCCTCACTAGCATGTTGAAGCTATCCTCACATGGTGGATTTGTGGTTTTAGGTTGAGTTTTCTCCCTTGGATAACAAAAGACCTTAAGGTTTTTGGACCAATCAATTCACCAACTCATTTTGAGATTTTTACCCCGAACTACGAGGTTTTGATCCTAATCTTTTTTAAGATGGTACGTAGGCAATGGGTTTATCCATCCAAATACAAAATGTAAATAAACTTGTATATTCTCTTCTCATCTCTTCAATCATGTTTGCACAAATAAATTTTCACAAAATACCAACCTTACAACAAATGTAAAAAGGGCTCCCTAGGAGTACCTAGGATGTTTTGGGTGCTTAAAACCTTCACATTGCATAACCAACCCCCTTACCCAGATCTCTGACATTTTTACTAGTTTTTGATTCGATAAAACTTTTAGGTTTTTGTTCGCTTTCTAACCATTCCTTAGGATAATAGAAGTGCGGTGACGACTCAACTTGTATGGTTTACCTTGGATTTAGTCAATATCTCTAATGAGAATGCTATTTTTATGTGAGAACATGAGAATGAATCTGAACCATTAGATTTAAATAAATGGGTGAGAGGAGAGAGAATTTTGATAATCAGAAATATAATATTTTAATTTAAGTGATTTATTTTAATAATGGAGGAGAGAGAAAATTGATTGAAAATAAAAATTACACATAATCTCACCAATTTATTTTAAATCTAATGGTTCAGATTCATTATCATGTTCTCACATAAAAATAACATTCTCACAGTATACGTTCTCTCCCCCCCCCCCCCCCCCTCTCTCTCTCCTCTCTCTCTCTCTCTCTCTCTCTCTCTCTCTCATATCTATATATATATATATATATATATATATATATATATATATATATATATATTATATATATATATATATATATATATATATATATATATATATATATATATATATATATATATATATATATATATATATATATATATATCCTTGTATTTTCTGTTCCTTTACAAAAATAAGCAATGTTGAACTTCTTCAACATGTATATTTTTAACAAACCTGAACAATGATATTGTTGGAAGAAAATGTGAGTTGTTACATCCTATATCATTTATAAATGGGTGGAGCATTAGATTTATAAGAGAGATGATCCTTATACGTAATGCCTTAAGATTTTGGGTAGAGATGTGGTCTCTCTCTCTCTCTCTCTCTCTCTCTCTCCCTCTCTCTCTCTCTTGTGGTCTTGGAGCATTGGATAACCGTTGGTGCTCCCGACTTTCCCATACTCCCCAGCTAATGGTATCAAAACCATGATTCAAGTTGGTGGGGGAGCGTGAGTTAAATTCGGCGATCCTGTTATAGGATGTGGAGACTCACACTTGTGAGGAATATTGTTGGGTGCAAATGTGACTGGTTAAGTCCCACATCGCCTATGAATGATTGAAATGTTGGATTTATAAGAGAGATGATCCATATACCTAATATCTTAAGGTTTTGGAAGGAGACATGTCTCCATCTCTTGTGGTCTTAGAGCATTAGACGCCTGTTGGTGCTCACAACTTTCTCAAACTCCCCAACAGGGATCCCTGTGAGAATTGTTCTCTCGGGTCCCCAGAAATTACCTCCTACGGGAACAGGGATATGGAACAAAGTCTTTCTAAAGGGACTTCAGGAAAGGGGATATAGAACATATCACCGCCCCACCTAAATTACCTTAATATTTCAAAATATATAATTTTAATTTAAAATACTGTTTTATTTGTCTTCTCAAATATTTTTAATTAAAAAATTAAAACGTAGAATAATATTAGTAAAAGAGAGATATTCAAAGTTATTATTTTAAACATTTTGAAGTTTGAAATTTTGGAGTCCAAGACCATCATGGATATGGATTAATTATTGAAAAAACAATAGATTCATCGCAAATGATTATTTTTCTACATTTCTTTGTTGGGTTTTGAATTTTTTTACTATAGTTTGATTAAAAATAAAAGATTTGTTTTTAATTTTTAATTTTAGTATGTTTATAAATTTCTGAAGGATATGCATGGACGAGGGTAAATGACAAATTCCGTAGATATCGAAAACGAAGATGGGAATAGATTTAGGGGTGAGGACAAAGACAAAGATTTATCCCCTGCCATCGCCACACCCTATTAACATCCCTATCTGAATTAGTTGACTAATTAAAATGAGTGTAATAGAAGATCTTTTATATATTAAATTAAATACCTTATGTTATGGGGGTGGGAATATGACATACCAATAAATAGGTGTCTACCATCTAGTTTACACAGAACCAAGTTAAATAATTTTTTTAAAAAATAGAAAAGACTATACTTTTTTAAAAGTTTATTTAGCTACAAGACTAGGCCACATGTCATAAAAAAATCTTTTAAATTTATCATAACGACCTATTTAAATAGACATGGATAATTTTATTATTATTACATTGTATTTTATATTTCGAATTTAAATATAAAAATAAAACTTAATTATCTTGAAGAACTTGTGAAAATAAGTAAAAAAAATCTTATGAAAAATATTATAAATTGTTGCCATTAGTTATTTTTATAAGTTTTCTCGAACAAATAACATCACAAAACTTATGCTAATAAGTAAACTCGAATGAATTAATAAAAACAAACATTATCCTTATTGATCATTTACTTTGTTAGTCTATTTAATAAAGTTTTAGTTAAATTGCTTATTCACAAATGTTCAAATAAAGACATTTAAGTAGGATAGTAGGCTAATACGCTTTCGAAAATGCTAGATTAATGCCTAAAATTAAGTCTATAAATTAAATTTAAAATTTTAACTTTTTAGTAGATGAGACACATGGTTGACAAAACCTATCTTGGGACAACCTATTCCCACCCATAGATTTATGTTATATTGGTAATTCATTATAGAATAATTTTTTTTATGTATTAGTTATTTTTGGATGGAAAGAATAAACGATAGTTTACTATTTTGTGACTTGGTGTTTTTTTTTGCAATGTCTACACTGTGACTTGTATTATCAATAGTTTAGATAACACAATGGTTTGAAATTGTACTCTTTTCATGGCAACATTAGCTAGTGTTATTTTATCCTCAATTTAAAATGAAAGTAGAAAAGATTTCCAATATTTATTTCATTAGAATCTTGCAATTGGTGGCATCTACATCTTAGACCAGGGGGAGAAACCAATGTCTTGTAACACAATGTTCAAGTACAATTGACAATTCTCAGGCTCCAAAAACAGCAAATTTTGGTCGGCAATTAAAAACAACATTAAGGGATAACTTATACATATGGTGAATGATACTTTTTCCCGAACAACAACTTTGTTAGCAAATTCATTTGACAGTATTATCATCACTCATCCAAAGTAACACATCCTTGAGAGAAACCATGGCTTCATTTTCAGTGGAAGAATTCATAGGAAATGGAGTTTTAAAGGAACTTCTCCAAAAACTGTTGGAAGAAGGTTGGGATGATGTATCAACACTGAAGGTCATGGGTACAGAAGACATGGATTTACTATACATGACACAGAAGCAAAAGGTTGGTCATAGTTACCACTAACATATTTCAAGTTTCCTTAAAACTATATGCTTTTTTAAATGTCTTTTTCTTTTAATACCATAGGAAGTACTTGGAATGAGATGTTACCTACATGATAAAGGATTGATGCAATATGCAAATAAGATGGAAGACAGTGGTGAAAACCTGCTAGAGCTTCTAAAACTAAGCACTAATGATCCTGTTTCCAAGTTTGAAATGAAAAGAGGCCACGTTGCTCGTTTCATTAACAAAACAAGACGCGATGATTCTCTTAAACTAAAAAAACTTCCCCTAAGAAGAACAAGCATAGTAATTCACGGAGATGATAGCATCATCCCTAAGAGTAATGGATCAAATTATACCTCGAGTAACTGTAATACTACAAGATCGAATATAGGAAGTAATGCAGGTTCTGATGAACAATCAATGATTAACGGTATGAAGATTAAAGATGGATATGTTTTTAAAGGGATTGTAGCTTCTGAACCAGCTGAGCCTAGAGCATGTGGTTGTTTGAAACCACCTCAAGTTAGTGACCAAGTTATTAATTATTGTGCTGTCGAGAATATTTCAGTTCAGAAATTAACTCCCGAGTATAAGATTGGTATGCAACCATTGGTAAAAATTAAAACTCCACCATTGAAGGCTTCTGAACTTTGGCGAAATATGAAGACACAAGATATAAGGTTTTAGACGGAGGGAGGAGGAACAGACTTTTCTCTACAATCTTCACTTATATTCAAATGTCTTAATGTTTTACAAAGAGGTCTGGTCCTTATATAGAGATAAGGCCAGACAAGAAAGGCCAAGTAATTAAATGCAGTAATGAATACTATCAGGTCCCTAGGATAGTTTGATTACCCAAGAGAATAAACTTTTGAACTCCCCCATACACATTTAAATTTATTCCAACAAAACTCCCCCATAAATTTAAATGCTCTTCCGATCAATCATGCCCAACATCTTCTTGCCTCTATCGAACAGCTCCTTCGATAGTGGTTTGGTCAAAATGTCTGCTGCTTGATCCTTGCTTGCAACATGTTTTAGTTCGACACTTCCTTCCTTCACGTGTTCTCGAATGAAGTGGAAGCGAACGTCAATGTGCTTGCTCCTTTCGTGATTTACTGGATTCTTCGCCAGTTCGATAGCAGATTTGTTATCAACTCTTATCAATGTTGCGTCTTCCTGCTTCGATTCTATTTTGTTTAGCAATCTCCTCAGCCAAATTGCATGACACACGCACCAAGATGCTGCAACGTACTCAGCTTCACACGTCGAGAGAGTCACAATTGGCTGCTTCCTCGAAAGCCATGTGAAAGCAGTGTTTCCCATGAAGAAAACATAGCCTGAGGTGCTCTTTCGATCATCAACATCTCCGCACCAATCACTATCTGAGTATCCAGTCAGCTTGTACTCTTCTGCCTTCGAATAAAACATTCCAAGTGACACAGTTCCTTGGACGTATCGAAGAATTCTCTTTAAAACTTTCCAGTGAGCATAGACTGGTTCCTCCATGAATCGACTCACAATTCCCACACTTAGTGAGAGGTCAGGCCTTGTGCAAGTAAGGTATCGGAGGCTTCCAACCAAGCTTCAAAATTTGTTCGCTTCGACGCGTTCTCCCCCATCAAATTTCGAAAGCTTTGCTCCAGGTTCCATTGGTGTCGAGATTGGATTGCAGCTATCCATGTTGAACCTCTTCAGAATATCTTTGGCATACTTTTCCTGAGAGACAAAAATGCCATCTTCTTCTTGTCGAACCTCCAGTCCAAGAAAATATTTCATCAGACCTAAGTCTGTCATCTCGAATTCCTGTGTCATTTCTCTTTTGAATTCTTCAATTAACTGTTTGTTGTTGCCCAGAAAAATCAGGTCATCGACGTAGAGGGCAACAAGCAGCAATCTTTCTCCAGCCTTCTTTACATATACAGCATGTTCATAAGGACATTGCTGAAAGCCATTTTCTTTGAAGTACGTGTCTATTCGAGTATTCCACGCTCTTGGCGCTTGCTTCAGCCCATAGAGTGCTTTCTTCAATCTCAGCACTTTGCCTTCGCTTTCGATCTTCATATATCCTGGTGGCTGTTCGACGTACACTTCTTCTTTGAGCACACCATTCAGGAACGCTGACTTGACATCCATCTGATGTATTGGCCATTTGTATTGAGCTGCATGTGAAATGAGTAATCGAATAGTTTCCATTCTGGCAACAGGCGCAAACACTTCATCATAATCAATTCCTGCTTTCTGCTTATAGCCTTTCGCTACCAGCCTTGCTTTGTATCTTTCGATCTTGCCTTCAGCATTCATCTTCTTCTTAAATACCCACTTCACGCCAATAGTCTGACTTCCTTTTGGTAGCTCTGCTAGTTCCCAAGTATTGTTCTTTTCGATGGCTTTGATTTCTTCATCCATTGCATTCTTCCAGTTTCGATTTCTCATAGCTTCTTCGAAACTCACATCTTCAGTATCTGCCAGCAAGCATACAAGGTGTACCTCTTCTGTGTTTTCATACAAATCTTGCAGACTTCTTAATTTGGGTTGTGAAGGCTCATTTTCATCATCGGAATCTTCAGGTTCTATCGAAGTGTCTGTTGGCACAACAACTGGTGTTGCTTCTTCTTCTTCGACGAGAGCTTCAATCGAACTGCTCCAGTCCCATCTGCTTGCTTCATTTACTCGAAAGTCCCTGCTTACAATCACCTTTTTGTTTATTGGGTCGAAAAGCCTATAGCCTTTCGATTTCTCATCATACCCAATAAGTATATACTTCTGACTCTTATCCTCCAGCTTCGTTCTCCTTTGATCAGGCACATGTGCATAAGCCACGCTTCCAAAAATTCTAAAGTGAGACACAGTTGGCTTCTGTCCACTCCAGGCTTCTTGAGGTGTTATGTCTCCAAGCTTCGAGTGAGGACATCTATTCTGGACATAAACTGCACATTGTACAGCTTCTGCCCAAAATTCCTTCGACATGTTCTTGTTCTTCAGCATTGATCGAACCATATCAAGCACTGTTCGATTCTTCCTCTCAGCTACTCCATTTTGTTGAGGTGAGTATGCTGTGGTCAGAAATCTTCTTATGCCTTGTTCCTCACAGTACTTCATGAATGTTGTCGAAGTATATTCTCCTCCTCTATCTGATCGAAGCGCTTTGATGCGTCTGTCAGTTGCATTTTCAACCATCACTTTAAACTTTCTAAATGTCTCGAATGCTTCAGACTTCTCCTTCAGAAAATACACCCAAGTCTTTCTCGAATAGTCATCGATGAAAGAAATGAAGTATTTCTTGCCACTGAATGATTCTGGAGTGATTGGTCCACATATGTCAGTGTGGATTAGTTCCAGAATTTGCTTTGCCTGATATTCTGCCTTCTTTTGAAAGGAAGTTCTGGTTTGCTTGCCAAAAACACAGTCTTCACAGAATTTTTCATCGAACTCCACGTCTGGTAGTCCATGCACCATATTCTTCTTCGACAGTCTTCTTAGTCCAGCCTGATGTAAGTGTCCAAAACGCAAGTGCCATAGGGATGCTTGGTCTTCGACATTAACATGCAAGCATTTCTCTCGAATGCTCTTCAGGTTCAGCTTATACATTCGATTCTTCCCCATTTCGACTAAGGCAACTAGACGTCCTGTCTTGTCCTTCAGCTGCAGGTTTCGATCCTCCATGAGTATCGAATACCCCTTCTCTGTTAGTTGTCCCAAACTCAAGATATTTGCTTTGAGATTTTGGTACATAGTAGACTCCTTCGATTGATCCTACTACACCTTTTTTCTGTAAGAAACATATAGTTCCTTTTCCTTCGACCTTCACCTTCGAGGCATCTCCAAATGAGACGTGTCCATCTTCGACAGTCTTTAATTCTTTGAACAGGTGTTTGTGACCACACATGTGATTGCTTGCACCTGAGTCGAGGTACCACATTGTGTCACTGTCTGCATCTTCTTCCTTCTGCACCATTAACAAGAATCCTTCATTCGATTTGGGTGCGAGAGGTCCCGAGTTCGATTCTGATTCTAGGGCAAATTTAGACGTTTCTTCAACTCTCCTCCTCGATCGACAGTCTCTTGCAAGATGTCCCATCTTTCCACAGTTGTGGCAACTGTAGGAATTGCAATCCTTCGTGTAATGCCCCTGTTTGTTGCACTTATAGCATTCGATATTGTTGTAATTTGTTCTTCCACCTCTTTGATTTCGACCTCTACCATGCCAGTTTTGTTGGCTAGATTGTCCTCTGTCGAGACTATAGTTTTGGTAGCTTCGACCGCCATCACGTCCTCCATGACCACGTCCTCTCCCTCTCCAGTTTTGAGAGAAGAGTGCCTTTTCATCTCTGCTCGAATCTGCCTCTTCGATTGCCTCTTCTTTCTTTTTCATTTTTCGCTGCTCATGTGCTTCGAGCGACCCAGCAACCTCTTCGACAGTGATTGTCGAAAGGTCCTTTGCTTCCTCTATAGCGCACACAATGTTTTCGAACTTGTCCGTTAAAGATCTTAGAATCTTTTCGACAATTCGGCCCTCTGTCATTGCCTCTCCATTTCGACTCATCTGATTCGCCACTGTCTGCACGCGCGTAATATAGTCCGCTACGGACTCTGTCTTCTTCATCTTCATCCTCTCCATCTCCCCTCGAAGAGTTTGCAATCTAACTTGCTTTACTCTGTCTGCTCCTCTGTACGCTTTCTCTAAAGTGTCCCAGGCCCCCTTCGACGTGGTTGAACCAGCAATCTTTTCGAATGCTGATTCGTCCACTGCTCTGAACAGCATGTATAATGTTGTTTTGTCTTTCGACCGCGTCTCTTTCAACGCCTTCGTCTGGGCGGCATTGAGACCTGTTGTGTTACCTGGATCTTCAGAGCCATCATTGGTGACTTCCCACGCATCCAATGAGCCCAGCAACGCTTTCATCTGGATGCTCCAATTCTCATAATTGGACTTCGTCAGCCGTGGCAACGGCATTTGACTGGTCAGGCTCGCCATGAGCTCTGATACCAATTTGAAGACACAAGATATAAGGTTTTAGACGGAGGGAGGAGGAACAGACTTTTCTCTACAATCTTCACTTATATTCAAATGTCTTAATGTTTTACAAAGAGGTCTGGTCCTTATATAGAGATAAGGCCAGACAAGAAAGGACAAGTAATTAAATGCAGTAATGAATACTATCAGGTCCCTAGGATAGTTTGATTACCCAAGAGAATAAACTTTTGAACTCCCCCATACACATTTAAATTTATTCCAACAAAATAAACCCGCTGTTTTCTTGTGTCTTCGACGACCAGGGTACGCATTTTCTTTAAGGGCAAATGGTAGTTTAGTATTATTAGTATTGTAATAGTCATTTTGATTTTTATCTTTAGGTGCATCATGTGTAGAGCTGAGGCACACCAGCTTTATTTAAGAAAACCAATATTTGATTCACTTGGTGTTCAACTATTTGTAGTTCTTCATGAGGACATAGAATCAGAGGTAAATAACAGTACTCTTCGCTTCACTTCATCTATATATTGTTTCAATAAGCTCTTGTTAGGTTTTAACTATTATCATGGTAAAACAGGTAAAAGATTTCTGGCCTAGATACTGGGGTGGTGTGGTAGTTCATGATCGTGGGAGGGACTTCTATAAAGCTCTTGGTGGTGGAAAACTACTCAAGGAGAATTTTATATCAGGGTTTTTGCTGAATCCAAGAGCACTTTCGAATTATAAGCGATCGAAAAGTATGAACATTGAGTATAATTTTAAAGGTGAAGGTGAAATAAAGGGTGGACTGTTTATTATAGGGAGTGGAAAGAGTGGCATTGCTTATCAGTTTATAGAGAGAAACTTTGGTGATTGGGCACCATTAGCTGAAGTCATTGAAATCTGTACTCAAATGCAGAAGGTAACAAGAGGGTGAAAGGGAGTTTGTGCTACATTGAAAAGTTCCAACGAATTGAATATATTGGAGCTAGACATGCATTTAGTTATTTACTAAAATTAAACTGCTTGCTTGTAGTTCCATCACTAGAACAAGCAGGGTACAACTTCAACAATAATGTTTTCATTGCTCTCTCTAAATGTTATTTCAATTCTTCTCTTAACCACTCCATTTTGGTCTAATTTTTCTATCATCATCGACTCAGAATAAACATGTATAATGAAAATTAAGGATTGAATAGGTCACCCTAAACGGTCCATAAAGGTCTATAGTCTATTGTCTGATTTATTTAAAGTTTGTTATGACCGCCTATTTAAAAAATAGTTAGTCTTAAATTTTTTTATTTATTTTTAATTAAATAAGTCAAATTTAAACTATTAAATCTCTCTCTCTCTCTCTCTCTCTCTCTCTCTCTCTCTCTCTCTCTCTCTCTCTCTCT
Source organism: Lathyrus oleraceus (assembly GCF_024323335.1). Lineage (NCBI taxonomy): Eukaryota > Viridiplantae > Streptophyta > Magnoliopsida > Fabales > Fabaceae > Lathyrus > Lathyrus oleraceus. The sequence continues at coordinate 262,339,144 of NC_066580.1, forward strand.
CTCTCTCTCTCTCTCTCTCTCTCTCTCTCTCTCTCTCTCTCTCTCTCTCTCTCTCTCTCTCTCTCTCTGACACACACATATATATATATATATATTACAAATTAGATTAAATAATATATAAAGGGACATTGCTATCTATGTAAAAAGAGAGGAGGGAAGGGGAATGAAGAGATTTTAATTGAAAAAAATATTTGGGTCATATGTGGAGGAGAAAAGTTTTATAAATAATTCATATTTTTATTTTTATGATCTTATATAAATCATATGATATTCAAAGGTGAAAGTTTCGTAAATATTTTTTAATAATAAAATATGTATAAATAATTAAACATAATTTCTAATATTCAGTGATTAAAAAAGTTATAACTTACCACATAATGTTAAAAAAATTGAGTGCATTTGATTTAGATTATACTTCTCCGACATAAATTAAACTCTATATTGATAACAACTTTTTACATTTAACAAAATAAATACATAAAATAACTTATTGTTAATATATATATATATATATATATATATATATATATATATATATATATATATATATATATATATATATATATATATATATTCTGTTTGAGAATAAAAAATAGATGTTCTCGCTCCACGAAGAAACCAGGAAGGAAGATAATTGGGTAACTAGTGATCTTGAACAGTGACTTCGATATCCTTTAGGGTGTCGCGGGACGGACCTGCATGTTTAGCACTCTGACGCCCAAGTCAGTTCAAGGTTCAAGACGAGTATAATGAAAGTGGAGATCAAATATTATACTTTGTTCTTATTGTGTGGACTGATTTATACTTCAAATAAAGTAGAGTGAATTTGAGATGGATTGAACTTTGGTCAATTGGGTCTTTGATCATTCCAGAACACTTGTCCCCAAGACATTGCCAGGAATTGAAAGAGCTAAGGGAAATCTTAAGTACCTTTGATTGACCTCCATGATGTGATCCAGTGTCGAATGAACCTAAATCGCTTACGATAAGTTTTTAAAAAGTAACAGGGAACATGCGCATTTACTGTGGTTCCATTATTGAAACTCCCCGTCACCCTTTTCTGGCACGTATATTGATGTGACCAGTTAGGGTAAAACATATTTTATAGGAAAAATTTGAGTGCAGTCGAGTTTGGCGTGTATCCATAAGTGGAGATGTAGAAGTTGATCTCGTGATTTCTTCACATAGTTGGTTTTGATCTTTCAACTGTCATTGCTTATAAATAGGGTGAGTTTTAGTATTTGGAATCTTTCACAACCTTTAGCATTTGAACTCACAGTTACGTTTTAGAAAAACATCTTCACTTATTCTTCCCTTAGAGTATAACTAGAACCGATTCAGTGTTTCACCTAAAGATTTCGCCTTCTTCCATTCCTCCTGATCAATCCCATATCACCAAGTATCCTTTTAACTCAAAATTTACCTTCATCATTTCCTATCTTTTAGTCAGGATAAGCGATAATATTGCCAATTTAGTGAGTGATTATGAAGTTGAAACTTTGTCTACTTCTTCAATAAGGGTAATCCCCGATTTTCCCATCCCTTATCTTAGTAGAGATCACATATGACCGGAAATCATAACTCTCTCTAACATTTCTGACTTAGAAATGCTATATGAGAATCCTTAGAGGAAGAAACGTGTTCTTTTCGGTCGTTATACGCCCTTATATCAAATGTTGGTGGAAGAGTAAATCGCTTCGAGGTCTCTATGCCCTCCCACGTCTTGTCGAAAGAGGATGTGAGAGCCAACTTTCAAAGGAGGAAATAGGTTAGAGATTTCATTCAGCTTCATCTGCATACTGAAGGTTGTGAGTCTAGCGACAATGAGGTGATGGAGCACTTGAATCATTGAAACCGGGCGAATGCATTGGAGAAGGACTAGATGGATGAAAAGGCAGCGGGTACTCCCTCGGGTATGAGTACTGAGGCCTCCCTAAGCGATGCTGACATTATAGTCAGTGATTCTTTAGAGTAGTTGGTCCTTCTATTGTTAGAGGAGAAAAGGATATGCAGTTCTTTTGATGAATGCATGGTGCCGTTTTACGAGTGCCTATTTATAAGAATATGACTTCGATTTCCTTTTTCTAAATTTGAGGTAGTCATCTTAAAACATTTAAGATTTGTTCCTTCTCAACTTTATCCGGGGTCATGGGCATTCATAAGGGTCTTCCAACTATGCGTCAAGTACAAATCTTGGAATCCCTCTCAACTTATTTTTCAATCTTTTCCATCAGAGACGTACTTCCCTAGATAACTTTCGTAATCAATGACTTATTTACTTCCATCTGGTCAATCTTTGGTTCAACCCCTTCACTTTAGACTAGGGAAATTTCTTGGGTTATGGGTGAAGCCCCTCACCCTCATTTTATTCTGCTTTGTATTATATTCTTGTCGATACTCCTCAATACAGACGGATTTCGTATACAAAGTATTTATCCAAGCTCCATTTTAACCGGTATGCACACTCTTATTATACCTAGTCGAGTTCTCTTTTTCCGTATGAGGTGATGATGAAAGAGGGAATGTTGTCATGGTTTCAAAGAGAAAGTAGTATGAATATATGAATGAGAGAATATCTTAAATGGTAAATTGGATTATATATTCTGGACAGTTAAAACCATCTTTATGAAATGCAACTATTCACGTTGATTACCGTTCGATCAGATCTGGCGGTAGAGAAGACACTATAGGCTGGAATCACTTTTCCTCAGTTGGGGTAAGGTCTCATCTCTTCCGCATGTTTTTTTTGTGTGATGCTTGTTGTGAGCCCTTCCTTGTGTGGGTCTGGCGACCGACCCAAAATATCTATTAAACATTAGTATATTAGTATAATATATGCTGGTAGGTGGCATTTCTGTCCTTTACGCTCATGTTCAAGAAATGTACTGCCTTTCTTTATTCACCAAGAATAACATCCTCATTGTCAAATCATGTATGACTCATTCAAGCGTTTCACTCCATCTAACATACTGTTATCCTAAATCATCAAAATAAAGGTCTCTCATTAGTTGAAAGATCATGTCAAAGTTTAAAATTTCACTATTGGTGCCTTCTGTCCAGGAGCTTGCAAAGAAGCTCAACTTACAAGTTCCAGAACAATATCTATATCCAAATCAAGACTCTGTTGTTGTATGGAATACAACTTCTTTACCACAAGTTCCTGTTATCGACTTTAGTAAGTTGTTATCCGAAGATGCAACTGAGCTAGAGAAGCTAGACCATGCATCTAAAGAGTGGGGCTTCTTCCAGGTTTCAACTATTACTCCTCTTTTATTATATTTTTCACTAGTACGATGTCAATTGCAAGGGTTTTTGTCTAAATGATGAATTTGATTGCAGCTCATTAATCACGGAGTGGATCATTCATTGGTTGAAAATGTTAAGATAGGTGTTCTGGAGTTCTTAAGTCTTCCATTTGAAGAGAAGAAGAAATTTTGGCAAACTACAGATGATATGGAAGGGTTTGGTCAATTGTTTGTTGTGTCTGAGAATCAGAAGTTAGAATGGTCAGATTTATTCTTCACTACAACTCTTCCATTCTATGCAAGGAATCCCCGCATATTTCCAAATATTCCCCAACCATTAAGGTTTTATATCTTTTTCTCACTTCATCTTTGTGCGTTAGCTGTTGGAAATTGTTTTGCAATATTAGTTCCAAAATGACAAAAGAGTTAAATAGCATTTAATGATTTGAATTCAATTTTTTAGTTATTGTTTTGTTTGAATTTTGAATTCAATTTTCATATCTTTTCATGAAATAGTGTCATATATGAAACATTGTGTTTTATGGTGAAATGGTGTTGTTTCATCAAAGGTTGCAAACTTTTGAAACAACATCCATATCTCCTATAAATATATGATTCTATTCAGAAAAATAACACAAGAACTAAAAACGAATTTCTCTTCCAAATTCCAGAAAACCTTCCTTGCATTTCGGGTTCTTCACTTGTCTTGTGCAGACTCGAAATAAGGCTGACATTATCCTGAGTGTTCTTGCATTTTCCAACTCTAAGACATAATAAAAGAGTGCTTGAAATACTTTTAAGGAAAGTGATTCTCAATCACGATTCAGTCCTGGATCCATTTAATTTTACCGAATTTTCTAACAATCTTAAAAGTAGTAGTAACATAATGGCTTCAGACGCTGCTGTTTCAAGCATCAAAGTGATGAACCAGGACCTTGTCAAGTTAGATCGATTTGATGGAACAAATTACACAAGATGGCAAGACAAAATGACATTCCTATTGACTGCCCTGAAGGTTCACTATGCTCTTGATCCCGACCTACAACCAATACCTGAACCAACAGAAAATGATTCGGAAGAACTCAAGAAGGAGCGCAAGAAACGCAAGGAGGACGAACTGCTTTGCCGTGGACACATTCTGAATACTTTATCTGATCGTCTCTACGACCTCTACACAGACAATCCATCGGCAACAGAAATATGGAAGGCACTAGAATTCAAGTTCAAGGCTGAAGAGGAAGGTACGAAGAAGTTCTTAATATCTAAATATTTCGATTTTAAATTCTTAGATTCTAAGCCCATTCTTCCCCAAGTGCATGAATTGCAAGTTCTGGTCAATAAAATAAAGGCAGTAAAAATAGACATCCCTGAGACCTTCCAAGTCGGTGCAATTATTGCAAAATTACCACCTTCATGGAAAGGCTACCGAAAGAAATTGTTGCACAGTTCCGAGGACTTCTCCTTGGAGAAAATTCAGAAACATCTTCGAATCGAGGAGGAATCGAAGGAGAGGGAGAAATCAGAACCCCCTACTCATTTCAAAACAAACGCTGTGACCAACAAGGGAAAGAAGAGACATGATGGCATAAAGAGTCATCTTGGACCAAAGAAAGAACATAACAAGTTCAAGAACTCTGGCGGTCATAAAGGTCCAAAGAACGGATGTTTCGTATGCGGTAAACCTGGACACTATGCTCGAGATTGCAGACAAAATAAAGCAAAAAATGAGATCAATGCAATTCGATCAGATGATGACATAATTGCTACAGTGAGCGAAATTATGGCAATCAAAGGAAAAGTTCAAGGTTGGTGGTATGACACTTGTGCTACAGTGCATGTTACTTATGACAAGGCTGCATTCAAAACCTATTCTGAAGCAATTGATGGACAAGAGGTACAAATGGGAAATGAAGTCCGCTCTAAAGTTGTTGGAACCGGTTCGGTCGAACTTAACTTCACTTCTGGAAAGAAAGTTACACTTGTAAATGTGCTTCATGTTCCAGACATGAATAGGAATCTTGTTAGTGGGGATTTATTGGGAAAACCGGGTATTAAATCTGTATATGAATCGGGCAAACTTATTTTGACCCGTAATGGTGTATTCATTGGAAAAGGATATTCCGCAGAGGGAATGATCAAACTATGTACTAATGATAATATTATTAATGAAATTTCTAATTCCGTTTACATGCTTGATTCCGTTTCTTTATGGCATAATAGATTAGCACATTGTGGTATTAGTTCTATGAAGAGACTAATTAAATCTGGACTAATTTCATGTAATATAAAGGATTTCAAAAAATGTGAATTATGTGTTGAATCAAAAATGATTAAGAAGCCTTTCAAAAGTGTTGAAAGGAAAACGAAATTACTTGATCTTGTGCACTCAGATTTGTGCGAATTTAATGGCATGTTGACACGTGGAGGGAATAGATACTTTATTACATTCATAGACGATTCCTCTAGATACACTCATGTATATCTCTTAAAGCATAAAGATGATGCATTTAATGCCTTTAAGACTTATAAAGCAGAAGTCGAAAATCAATTAAATAAAAGTATAAAGGTCCTTAGAAGTGATAGGGGCGGCGAATACTTTTCAATTGAATTTGATGCATTCTGTGAAGAGCACGGTATAATACATGAATGTTCGGCACCACGAACACCGCAACAAAATGGCATGGCAGAAAGAAAGAATCGAACATATCAAGAGATGATGAATGCCATGTTGATGCATTCTAAATTACCCCTTAACTTGTGGGGTGAGGCATTATTGTCCGCCTGTCATATAATCAATAGAATTCCGTTAAAGAAAACTGGTATATCTCCATATGAGTCATGGAAAGGCAGAGCGCCAAATATCGGTTACTTTAAAGTGTGGGGGTGTGTGGCATACTACAAAAACATGGACCCTAAAAGAACCAAGTTGGGTCCTCGAGGAATAAGATGTGCTTTTGTAGGATATGCACAACACAGTAAAGCATATAGACTCTTAAATCTAGAATCTAATGTAATTGTTGAATCCCGGGATGTAGAATTCTTTGAAAACCTTATCACAAAGGATAAAGGATCGGAGTCGGCCACTAATAAAGAATCTCATGAAGATAACTCTTCTCGGATTGTAGAAATACAAACTGAAGGCACTCCTATAATCATTGAACCACAACTCGAGCCTAGGATAAGCAAGAGAATTCGGAAAACAAGGAATCTAGGACCAGATGAGATTGATTCTCAATCTATTTCCTTTTATCTTGTTGAGGGAAATTGTAAGAACTTTGTTTAACGCATTCCGATTATTCTTCAAGTGGAAGATGATCCAAAAACTTATAAGGAAGCAATAACTTCAAGGGACTCCACTTTTTGGAAAGATGCTATCCAAGATGAAATGGATTCAATTGTATCAAACCACACTTGGGAACTTGTTGACTTACCTAAGGGATCAAGGCCCATTGGATGCAAGTGGGTGTTTAAGAAGAAATACCATAGCGATGGTACTCTAAACACTTATAAAGCCAGATTAGTGGCAAAAGGATTTAGACAGAAAGAAGGCATAGATTACTTCGACACATACGCACCAGTAGCAAGAACAACTACTATTAGATTGTTGTTTGCCTTAGCATCTTTGAATGATCTTATAATCCATCAGATGGATGTTAAAACAGCGTTCCTAAATGGAGATCTCGATGAGGAAATCTACATGGAACAACCGGAAGGCTACCTGCTTCCTGGAAATGAACAAAAGGTGTGTAAACTTGTCAAATCCTTATACGGACTAAAACAAGCACCAAAATAGTGGCATCAAAAATTTGACTCTGTAATACTCTCAAATGGATTTATTCCTAATTCTTGTGACAAGTGTTTATACACAAAGACGTGCAAAACCACTGTAATATTCCTTTGTCTCTATGTCGACGATATGTTGATCATTAGTAATGATTTAAAAGGAATCTTAGAAACAAAGAAGTTTCTAACATCCACTTTCAAGATGAAAGATCTTGGACTTGTTGACACAATTTTAGGGATTAAGGTTAAGCGAAATAGTGGGGGTTATGAACTTAGTCAAACCCACTATATTGAGAAAATGCTTGATAAGTTTAAACATCTAAACTTTAAGGAAGTAACCACTCCATTTGATCATGCCAACAAACTTCAAAAGAACAATGGAAGATCAGTGGCTCAATTGGAATATGCAAGTGCAATAGGGTGTCTAATGTACCTAATGCAATGTACCAGACCCGACATATCATTTGCAGTCAGTAAAATGAGTCGATTTACTAGTAATCCAAGTAATGAACATTGGAAGGCAATTACAAGGATTTTTGGCTATCTACTGAAAACCAAGGACCTTGGTCTTCACTATGGAAGGTTCCCTGCCATATTAGAAGGATACACTGATGCGAGTTGGATATCTAATATTGGAGACCATAAATCTACAACTGGATGGATATTTACACTTGCTGGTGGAGCAATTTCTTGGAAGAGCAAGAAACAAACATGCATTACACTTTCGACCATGGAATCAGAGTTTGTGGCTCTCGCTTCCGCCGGTCAAGAAGCGGAATGGTTGAGGGATCTTCTGTTGGAAGTTCCATTGGCTAAAGACAATGTCTCAAAAGTGATGATACATTGCGATAGCCAAGCCACATTAGCAAGAGCATTCAGCGAAGTGTATAATGGAAAGTCTAGACATATAGGACTTAGACATTCGTTCGTAAGAAAATTGATTAAGGATGGAATCATTTCACTCACCTACATACGAACATGCTATAACTTAGCAGATCCGTTTACTAAGCCACTGGCCAGAGACTTAGTACGAACAACCTCGAGAGGAATGGGGTTGAAACTCCTTAAATAAAGGTTCCGACAGCGGCAGCAACCCAATCTTATGTTAACAAAACATTAACTTCAAGATTCAATGGGTAACAACAAGTCGTTGAATTGGATGTAAGTCAAGAATTTGGGAAATAAGGTTGACTATGTTGAATTGAGGGTTGAGGTTTCCAAAACCTCTTAATGAAGTTCATTAACGAAGAAGAGTATCTATTGGAAAGGATGCTATATGAACCTCACCTATGTGAATTTTGAGATGGTGCCGTCTCAAAGTGAGAGTTGGAGTTTCTCTCATGAAAAATTCATGAAAAGGATAGCATATGGCCATAAATAAGTGCTAAGCGAGATATGTAAAGGAAGAACCTTTAAAGAGTGTGTGTAAGGTAACGCCGGTCTGATCCCATGGATTAATGGTTTAAAAGCTTTGCTACCAAACATTCCGATTAAACTCTGCGTTATCCTCACTAAGGTTAAGTTTAAAATCGAAAGATACCTAACTGTATTAACACTTTTTATATTTCACTATCTGGAATGATTTTTGTCATTATTAGAACTAGTGGGGGATTGTTGGAAATTGTTTTGCAATATTAGTTCCAAAATGACAAAAGAGTTAAATAGCATTTAATGATTTGAATTCAATTTTTTAGTTATTGTTTTGTTTGAATTTTGAATTCAATTTTCATATCTTTTCATGAAATAGTGTCATATATGAAACATTGTGTTTTATGGTGAAATGGTGTTGTTTCATCAAAGGTTGCAAACTTTTGAAACAACATCCATATCTCCTATAAATATATGATTCTATTCAGAAAAATAACACAAGAACTAAAAACGAATTTCTCTTCCAAATTCCAGAAAACCTTCCTTGCATTTCGGGTTCTTCACTTGTCTTGTGCAGACTCGAAATAAGGCTGACATTATCCTGAGTGTTCTTGCATTTTCCAACTCTAAGACATAATAAAAGAGTGCTTGAAATACTTTTAAGGAAAGTGATTCTCAATCACGATTCAGTCCTGGATCCATTTAATTTTACCGAATTTTCTAACATTAGCCACAAATGTTGTCATTGCGGATTGCGAAAAAAAAACTGAGTGACTATAGTTTTATTATTCTAACCAACACTGTTTCATAATATTGCAGAGATAATATAGGAACCTATTGTTTAGAATTGAAAAAAATTTGCACCACAATCATCAAACATATGGAGAAAGCTCTTAAAGTTGTACCAAATGAAATGCTAGAGGTATTTGATGATATAAGTCAAACAATGAGAATGAATTACTACCCTCCTTGTCCACATCCAGAAAATGTCATTGGACTTAATCCTCATTCTGATGCTGCTGCATTAACCATCCTTCTCCAAGCCAGTGACGTTGAAGGCCTGCAAATAAAAAAAGATGGACAATGGATTCCTATTAAACCACTCAACAATGCTTTTGTTATAAACGTTGAGGACATTTTGGAGGTAATTGATAGAAAAATAGTCATAGATTGTCTTATTATTTCTCTCTATGATATGGAAAATCCTTAATCACTTTTATCTGAGATAATTTGAATGACAAGGACCAACGTGTTCGACTTACGGATATGTACCTAAAAAAATAAGTACACTATCAAGTTTAAGAAATATCATGACTAAATCTTAAATGTTTGTGCAGATACTGACCAATGGAATTTATCGGGGTATCGAACATCGGGCTACAGTTAACTCAAAGAAAGAGAGGATTTCAATTGCATCATTTCACAAACCTCAAATGAGCAAAGTTATAGGTCCAACACCGACACTTGTTACTCCCGAGACACCTGCATTGTTCAAAACACTTACGGTAGAAGATTACTACAAAGCATATTTTTCTAGATATCTACAAGGAAAATCATGCCTTATCTTATGAGAACCCAAAATGAGAATAGTTAGTGATAAAATTAGTATTGCACTATCTGGATTGAAAATAAACATGTTCTCTGAGAGCAGTTTACCATATGTGGTAGCTAAGGTAGAGTAATTGCAAAATGTGGAATGTAAATATGATGGGAGTAGAAATTTATAATCTCAAAACTAAATGGATAATATGTGCCTCGGAAGAGTTCCCCAACTACTGAAAAATTCATATTATATATATATATATATATATATATATATATATATATATATATATATATATATATATATATATATATATATATATATATATATATATATATATATATATGCTTATTAAACAGTATGTTTATTATAATTTTTGGCTTATATGTTGCATATGCCATCGATTTTCATAAGAATTCATCATGCTAATAGTAGTACAACAATGAGAAGCCATTAAAAAAAATAGGACAATGAGAAATCATAATTGAATATTGAATATGAAGATCTTGAGAGTTAGATCAAATATTGGATGTATGAACGAGAATATATATTATTTTGTTGTGAAAGTGACGCCTAGAAAATAGAGTATGATCGATTTTTTGTTTAACAAGAAAATCACAAAGTAAAAGAAAAGAGAGAAAAGAAGAGAAACACAATTCAAAGTGGTATAAAATATTGGATTTTTGATTCAATTACAAACAAGGGTACAATGTTTATAATTGAATTTCAACCACACCACTTTCTCCCTCTGATCAGGATTATTAGGGATTGATAGAGAAGTGATGACTAATATGTTATTTATAAGAAAACTAAACCATAACTATCAATTAACATACTAAACAATTGACTCAAGAGACTGAACCAATTTGGCATGCTAACAACCTAGCATATTTCAAAAGCTACACTAGCTCAAGAGACTCATTTATGTATCCTAGATCCATTTTAATGCTTGCAAGCACGCCTTCCCAGAATTGGCTATATACCTGCTTATAAGGCTCACTTTGTACGCTATGTCTTGCCTCGTACTGACCATAACATACATCAAATAACATATTGTAACACCTCAAAATTTGCCCTCCTCTTCTTGGGACTAGCTTAGCATATTGCATTTCATTTTGTAGGACATTAGGCATTGCATCTTTGCATATCATGTGAAATAAACAAGTCATCCTCCTAAGTGTTTCTCAGAAGATAGAGAGGTTGAGAGATTCAAGCCTGAGGGTCTTGTTGAATTAATCAATCATATGAGGGTTGTTCTTCAATTAGGATTTTATTGATTCCTCAAGGAGGTTGAGTATTATCTTGTTGGCAAGGATATATCACCATCATCATGGTCTTAGCATCCTCAAGGGGTTCATTGTGCCTGATCATGTTCTTTAGGATTAGGGTTTTGACCTCTGGTCAACCCTAATCAATGGTATTCTTTCAACCAGGGATTTTCAAGGAGATGAGGTCTTTCTTGAGAAGGAGATCATCATATTGATTTTATTGAGCTTGTACAAGCTAGGGTTTCATTTTGGAGCCATTTCATCAAGTGGTTGAGGCTCAAAGTCATCTGTGCATGTTCAAGTCATCTGTCAACCATAAAAAGTCAACTGCAAGTCAACTAAGGGCTAGGAGGTGGAGAAATGAGTTTCAACATCTCATTCATGTTCAAAAGAGGCTTATTAATCATGTCAAATGCATATCTTGAAGAATTTGAGGTCAGATCAAAAGTTTCCAAAAATGGAAAGTGACCTATAATTGAAAGTTTCCAAAAATGGAAAGTTTTTGGTTCAACTTCAACTCAACTTTCCAACATCAAAGAAGCTTCAAATGAATTTTTGTCCAACATGAAAGTTTAAGATCTCTCTCTCCCATTTCCAAAAAGTCTAAGATCATGAATTTATGATGAATGGTTGAGGAGATATGATCCAATCATTGCCAAGTGTGCATGGAACTTCAAATGGCCATATCTTTTGATTCATAACTCCAAATTTGGTGCCTCTTTTTCTAAAATGCTTGTCATGACATGAAGTTTCCAAAACATTCATCACATTGCATGAATTTCCATCATATGATCATTTGTGCATTCAAGTCAATTTTGGAGGGAAACTTGAAAATTCAAAAATGGTGCCTCATGGGAACAAATCACCATTGCCAATGTGTTTAAAAAATGATTTTGGGTGACTTTGATCAAGCATATGACACTGTTCACGTGGGTTTACTACATGCACCATGCAATTTTCAAATTTTGCCAAAACACCTTATTTTGCCTAATTTCAATTAACCAAATTAAGTGTGGATTAGCAATGTGATTAAGGGAGCATATAAGTACTAAAACCTAACAGAATTTCAGATTAGCTTCATCAATTCTAGATCTAGATCTCAAAGTTCTCTCTCCCTCCAAAATTTTCTTCTAATCAAAATTCAAGTTTCTTCAACATAACACCTTGTTTTTGTTGAAGATTCATGATCAGTGAGTTGGATAGAGTGTGAATCCAGTGTTTGTTTGAAGAATTCGAGCATAATCAAGCAGTTGAAGCTCAAGAACTCAAGAATGGAAGTTGTTTGGTGAGCTAGATCTACACGTTTCCAAGCTTCAAATTCTTTATCAATCATCATTACAAGTGTTCTAGAGTTGATTTGGATCATTGCCAAGCCTTGAATCGTGCGCTTTCAAGAACTGCTCTTCAAGAGGTTCAATTTTCGAATCTCTTAATTCCTCAATTCATTAGCATGTTCATGTAGATCTTTCCATGCTGAGTTCACTGATGCTTGTAGAATTGAAAATGATGTACTATTGAGAAAGGTATGCTTGATTGAAGTTTTGAATGTCAAACTTTTTTGCTTCGATTTGCACGATTGGTGATGAATTAACATGAATCAATGCTTGATCTATAACCTACATGTCATGAGGATTTAAATGATGTATGATTTTTGGAATTCTGGAAAAATTTCTTGAACATGTTACTGTTCATCATCGTCTTCGTGAGGAAGACAATGTAGCGTCCGCTTTGTGACGATGTAGCGTTCGTCTGGTTATTGCTGACGCTGGCCTAGGGTTTTTGTCTCATTCGTCCACGCGTGTGCCTTGCTAGCGTTTTGGTTGGCCTCAATTGTTTTGACTTTGCCACATGCGCGCTACTGACATGTCCAGTCATTAATGAAACGACCGCGTTTCATTGTGTAGCACGCGCTCATTTTGAATTTCAATACGGTTCGATCCCTGGCGCCATCAGTTTTTCAAATTTCACATCAATTATCCAATTCCCTCCATATTTCATGCTATGCTTCATTTTCATTTCAAAGTTTTTTTGCCAACTTCCAAAATTCATAACAATTTGAAAAATGCTCCAAATAATCCCTGGTTTTTTGCTACTTGATCCTTGACATGTCCTCTATTTTATGATGTTAAATTCTGAAGTTGTGCATGGCTGGATTTTGAATGGTGCTAGAATATGTGATCATATGTGCTTTTGTGACCTTGCCTCATTCATGCTAGTGTGAAATACTTGATTTTAATCCAATGGACATGAAATTTTGCATAATTGTTCCTAACATGTTGATGGATGTTTTAGGCTTGGTTTGGTATTTTTCCCATTTGTCATTTCTGTTTTATGCACATGTTTGTATGGTGTGACAATTTGTGTCACACATTTGGTTGATCAACTTGTGCAATTTCATTTCCATATCAAATGACCTTGGATGCTTCTAATTTTTTGTATGATGATTGTATTGGATGTGTTGAATGGTCATGAATTTTTCCAGAATTATTTGAATCATTTCTGTTTTGATTTGAAATTTTCATTCTCAATGTCCAAATGTAAGCTTTGAAATTGTCTTTGACTTCTCTTGCTTATTACATGGCCTTGCTTGATGATTTTGACTTGGTCCTTTTTAGGACATGTTAATATGTGTTTGAAGTTGCATTGTGTTGAATATTAGCTCCTGTTTTGAATTTTTTCTTCACCTTTGACCCTAGGCTTTGACCTAGTGGTTTGGACTTACCTGTGAGCTTTGAATTTCAGGACCAAGCACCTAATCTCCATGGTTGATGTTGCTTCATCATTTGAATGTTGATATTTGCTATTGATTGCTAACATTTGTTTGTTTTGTAGGTTGATGATAATTCACTTGAGTTTTCCTTATGGCTTACATATTGTACATTGGGATTGTCTGTTTGTTGTTGACTGTTGTCTGTTTGCCTGAATACTGTACTGATTTGTTTAGTTGTTTACACAGGTACCTAAGTTGCTTTAAGTTCATTTGAACTTTGCTTTGCTTTGCTTGTGGTTGGCATACCACTTAGGTATTTCCCTTGATCTCCATGTAGTCTGGAAGACCTGCTGTTATTGGCAGGCACCTGTCTGAAGCCCTCCTTAAGAGGCCATGTTCTTGTTTGTTTATCTTTGTGCCAAGCAGGTTAAGTCCTCTTAAGAGGCAATTGGCGGATAAAAGGGATGTGTAATCCATCCCCTGCTATTCAGTTGTGTCATTCATCTTGCTCACACCATGTGTTGATGCAATTTGAATAAAAACCCAAAATCTTGTCCATAGAGTCAGTCATTGTGGAGAAGAGTTCCTTCATTCTGGACTCCCACACATTCTATTGATTCAAGCTCTCCCAGGCCAGGGATAAGAGCTATGAGGCATAACCCTCATCTCCATTTCATCTGCTTCACCCTAACTCTCAATGTTAGGGTTAAGAGCTCAAAACACCCATTTCCAGTTGGCTTGTTTGTCAAGGTCGATATGACCCCTTGACTAAAGCCCAACCTTGCTTGAGCCCCCTTGGTTGTGTATAGTGTGTGCTATTTGCTTTTGATGTTTATCTGCTTAGCTTCTCATCTCCTTCCTGTAGGATTCGTATGATCAACTTTTGAGGAAGTTGACGTACGTAGAGATAGACTTGAGTTGACTCACTGCCTGTGTGAGTCAAGCTCTTGTTAGAAACCTCAACCTAGGACTATTATGGATTACATGATAACTATTAGGCTCGAGTCGGTCTCCCTTCTAGTTTGTCATTTCCCAGTCTCTGGTTAGGATAGAAATTTCTCCCCTGTTCAGGGGAACTACGTTGCCCTGATCCTCATACCAGATGAGGTACGTAGGCAGGAGATCGTGCGAGATCTCTCCGGGAACCTTTTTTCTTTTTTGATGTGTGTTTGTTTGTTTGGAGTCTGATGTAAGCCCAACGATTGACATTCGGTTTCCTTGTTTATTTGTTGTGTGCTTGGAGTCTGACGTAAGTCCAGCAATTGGCAGTCGGTTTCCTGTGGGTTGTGTGCGTGGAGTCTGATGTAAGTCCAGCGATTGGCATTCGGTTTCCTTGTTTGTGTTTGTTGTTTGGCGTCGGACGTAAGACCAGCCATTGGCAGTCTATTTCCATTTGTGTGTTTACTTTGACGTCTCAGCGTCTCCTTTCAGTGTTTGTTTCGGCGTGCGTTAGCCGAACTACGGCAGCTCTGATTCTCATTCCAGATGAGATACGTAGGCGTAGGATGTGATATCCTAGCGAGCCCTTTTCCCATTTCCCCGAACTACGTCGACTCTGATGTTTGTTTCCGACAAACTACGTAGGCCCAGGATGCGACATCCTGCCGAGTCCTCTTCCTCCATCCTCTCCCGCCTGTTTATTCCAGTGTGTGTGCATTCTTTTTGAGCAGTTATTTAGCAACCTTATTCTATTCTTTCTGAGCGTGGATCCTGTCGAGTACGACGGACGTGAGGGGTGCTAATACCTTCCCCTTGCGTAACCGACTCCCGTACCCTGTAATCTCCGGTCGTAAGACCATTTCCTTTCCAGGTTTACTTCGAGCGTTTCCTTTCCCTCCTTTGGGATAAATAACGCACGGTGGCGGCTCTGTTTGTTTGTTTTTTCCGCCGGTTGTTTTTCGCGTTGCGGCACATATTATACTAGCATATGGACTGCTATTCATATAGGTTCTTTCGACTTCAGTACTAGGACTTTGAGTCATACTCAGCTTGAACTGAGGACTAGTCGGTGTTACAACATGCTTTGAATTCGACATACCAAATATTTCGAGATAGGCATAATTTCGATTGTTTTCTATCTCTCTGGATTCCAATCCCAAGAATTATGGAGGCAACTCTTAGATATCCTTCATAACGAAATCCTTATCACTACGCAAAATAAGGGAAAAGAGGGCGCTTATTTTGGTCTATAACAACGCTTTTAAGCGCCCTCTAAAGTGGCGTTGGCATAGGTAAAGACAGCGCTTTGTTTTCCTGGAGAAAGCGCTGTCTAAAGTGGCCACATTATAGTGCGCTTTCAGAAAAAAACGCCCTCTGGAGTGGTCCATAAAGGGACACCTTAGAGGGCGCTTTCTGGAAAAAGCGCCCTCTAAAGTTGTCAATGTAAAGTGTTTAGAGGGCGCTTTCTGGAAAAAGCGCCCTCTAAAGTTGTCAATGTAAAGTGTTTAGAGGGCGCTTTCTGGACAAAGCGCCCTCTAAAGTTGTCAATGTAAAATGTTTAGAGGGCGCTTCCTACAGAAAGCGCCCTCTAAAGTGTTAGTTATTTTAAAAAAATTTGTTTGAAAAACAGTGGATATTTAATTGGTAACCTGTTCGCATGCTGTAAAAGTGTAAAATTCATATTGATTTCATCCTTTAATCCAATGTTATACACCATTAATCCATTGATATATACAACATGAATCCATTTATATACAACATTAATCCTCCATATATACAACATTAATATATGATTCTTTGATCAACAATATACAACAACATATTCATGATTTAGTAAAAGTACAACAACAATATACAACATATATACAACAACAACATACAACAACAACATTCCATACATATATGTACAACAATATACAACCTAGCTATATGATTCTTTGATCAACAATGAATTGACACAATTCATCCTTCATTTCATCCAAATGAGCTCTTGAGTAAGATTTGTATTCCTCAAAGTACTACAATTAAGAGAATAAAACATATTCATGATTTAGTAACAAATTAGATGAAATATCTGACAGACATAATTAAATATACAAATACACACGAATATTTAGGGGAATTTCACTTACGCATCAACCGTCTTCTTCATACTCGGATATTTACTCCAATCACCCGATAACGAATCGAGATAATACACTATTAGTCTCGAAAGATCCATAGCAACCAACACCCAGTGACCACTGTATCCAAAAGCTGTCTAGTAGTTCTAACCAATACTAAACAAAATAACGCCCATCCACCCATGGTGGCAAACATGTTCTGTATATCCAAAAGCTGTCTAGTAGTTCTATCGCACATCCATACAAAATAAGGCTCAACCAAAAAAACAGATGGCAGCATAAGTAGTATATCCAAAAAAGGCATGGTGAATAATAGCAAGTGTGCATAATAGGCAGGAGGAACTGCATACAAGATAACATTTTTGTTAAACTAAAGTTTTGTATAGCCTAAAACAAAAACAAGCAAAGGGAATCGAGTAACAAACCTATTGAGACAGATCGAGTACACCTCGCATAACTGAATGGAAAAAAATAGTATCAGAAGGCTTCTAAAATTAAATGAAAACAGTACAAGTTTAGAAAACATTAATTAAGATTAAAAAAGCAAATCATATCATTACGTGTAGCACAAGTTATTGGTCAAACTCTGTAGCTGGTCTGCAGTGAATTTATTTTCATCATACAGCACATGATAATGCGTTGGTCGACTAGTCCCCTGCAAAAAGAACACGTCCAAATGCAAATAACACATAACTGTCAAAAGGCGATTGAGCAACAAATAGTAAACAATGGCATAAAGTTAAATGACGTAGCTAATATTACCTGAATTCCTGCATGGCTGTTAAGGTAAAAATCAAATTCCCTAGGGTGACAAATGCTGGTGTCTACCACGGTTCCTTTGACAATTTAGAACAACAAAATCAGCAAAAAGTGATAAATTCAAATGATAATATATACCAGCTGCGTTGAGAAATATATTGAAAAAACCTGGCATAATATTTCCACTTCTATCGGTCTCTTTGGGGTTGACAGGAAAGAGACGGGTGTGATGTCTCTTTTGAACCACTACAAAAGTAACTTTAGGTAGATACCCTTCCTCTATTGAGACACAAGCCTGATGAAAAAAAATTAGTTGGTCTTCAGCACTCCAATGTACTTCAAATTTTACACCCTTGTCTCTTGCACGAATGATTGACTTCATAATAGCCATTTTATCTGTAATAAAGAAAACAATTAAAATCAGATGACAAATGTAAAAACAATTAAAATCATAAAAGTCATTTTACCTGTAATAAAGAAAACAATTAAAATCATTTGACCTGTACCTTTTTCACTAAGTTCTCTTTCTTTTCTTGGTTGGAATATGTTCTACATGTCTCTTAACAACACGGACGGTTGGATTGATCCAAATACCCTCATTATGATCATTTCTAATATATGAATCATTTGATATAATATTCTCATCTTGATCATTTCTGGTAAACGATTCAATCTCAACATCAATATCACCTTGATCTCCAGTGTTTTCATCAATTACTTTGCTGGAAAAAAGAACTATAGACCATTTCGTACTTTTCGGATCATTGACATAGAACACTTGTCTAGCTTGAGAGGCTAGAATAAAAGACTCATCTTTGTATCCCACCCTATTAAGATCCACTTGCAAAAATCCTGACTTATCCATTCGAATGCCGTTATTATTTTCAACCCACTTGCAACCAAATATAGGAATCTGAAACTTCTCATAATCAAACACCCAAATGCGCTCGATAACACCAAAATACGACAAATTTGCAAATTTGGGGTTTAAGTCCTTCACACTTGATATGTGCATTGCTTCAGCTACCACGGCGACACCACTATTCTGCATAGTACTTTTATCATCTTGTTCTTTGGTATAAAATGTGTATCCATTAATCGCGTATGCGCTATAAGAAAAAACATGGAAACCTGGACCATATGCTAAGCATCTCAACCTTTCTGTTATTGAAGCGGGATCTGAATAATACTTTGAATAAATATGATCCTTAAACCAAGGTATAAAACATCGATTGTGCTCTCGTACTATCCAATTTTCATTTCTATTGGGATTTAAACCTCGGAGAACATCCTTGTGAATTTCAACATACGGCTCAACCTCATCCTCATTGTGCAGAACATACAAATGCACTTGATCCCGTTCGACCCTTGATACTGCCACGATTTTATTTCCAATTAGATTTTTTCCTTCTTTCTTTTCGACAAGCTGAGACTTGGGGAGTCCGATTGACTGAACATTAGACAAATATTCAGTACAAAACTCAATCGCTTCTTCAACAATGTATCTTTCAACCATACAACCTTTTGGTCGACTTCGGTTCTTCACGTACCCTTTTAATATTTTCATATAACGTTCAACAGGGTACATCCATCTCATATAAGCTGGTCCACACAACTGTGTCTCTTTCACAAGATGAACAACTAGATGTACCATTATGTCAAAAAATTATGGAGGAAAAAACATTTCAAGCTCACATAAAATAATAACGATTTCTTTTTGCAACATTGGTAAGATCGCAGGATTGATCACCTTACTGCAAATTGACTTGAAGAAAGAACACAACTTAGTTATAGAGCTTCTTACTTTTTCTGGAAGAATAGAACGTATACCTATTGGGAGAAAATGTTCCATTATAACATGGCAATCATGGGTCTTTAAACTCTTTAACTTGAGGTCTTTCATAGACACAAGTCTTCTAATATCTGAAGAGTACCCTTCTGGAACTTTAACTTCACTTAGAAACTTACACAATGTTTTTTTCTCCTTTCTAGATAGAGTATAAGCAGCAGGAGGTAGATATGTTCGTTTTCCTTTCTTCAAGGGTCCTAATTCAGTTCTTATTCCCATCGCTATCAAGTCCTTTCTTGCCTTAAGGCCATCCTTAGACTTTCCTTGTATATTGAGTGACGTGCCAATAACATTTTCAAATACATTTTTTTCAATATGCATAACATCAAGAAAATGTCTCACATACAAGGACTTCCAATACGGCAATTCAAAAAAAACTGACCTCTTCTTCCACCCACTTTTGACAAGTGTGTGGGCAAAAGGCTTGCCAAACTGAGTATCCAAATCTTTCACCTTTTCAAAAATTTGATCACCCGTCAATATAGGTGGAGCTCTGCCTTGTTCTGTCTCTCCATTGAACGCCTTTCTCCATCCATGGTAGTGATGATTTGAATTTAAGAATCTCCGATGACCGAGAAAGACATTCTTCTGACCAAACTCCAAGCGCTTCCAATCTGTTTTATCTTCACAAATAGGACACGCACATTGACCTTTTATGCTATACCCTGATAGATTTCCGTATGCTGGAAAATCATCAATTGTGCCAAACAACATCGCCCTCAAGTTGAAACTTTCTTTCCTATATCCATCATAAACCTCCACACCGGTCTCCCACAAAATCTTTAAATCTTCGATTAAGGGCTTCAAGTACACGTCTATGTCATTCCCTGGTTGTTTAGGTCCAGAAATCAACATAGACAACATCATGTACTTACGCTTCATACATAGCCATGGAGGTAGGTTATAAATCATAATAATCACAGGCCATGTACTGTGTGAGATACTCTGAATACCGTGTGGGTTCATTCCATCAGTAGATAATGCCAAGCGAAGGTTTCTTGATTCTTCTCCAAATTCAGGATAATCATTATCAATTTTCAACCACTGTGGTGAATCTGCCGGATGTCGATACTTTCCATCTATAATTCTTTCATCTGCATGCCAGGTCAAGTGTCTTGAATCGGTTTCACTATGAAACATGCGTCTAAATCTCGGAATAACAGGAAAATACCACAAGACTTTTGTTGGAGACAACTTGTTCTTACATCGCGAGACACCGCATTTAGGACACTCATTTAACGATGCATACTCATTTCGAAACAAAACGCAATCGTTTGGACATGCATGTATCTTATCATAGCTCATGCCAATAGAGCACAACATCTTTTTGGTCTCATATGTTCGATTGGGAAGAACATTATCCTCAGGAAGCATATCTTTCAAAAGGGCTAATAACTCTGTAAAACTTTTATCCGACCACCCATTGCCCGCCTTTAAGTTGTACAACTTTAATACCGCAGACAATCTTGTGAATTTAGTGCAACCATCATACAAAGGTTTCTCTGCATCACTTACCAACCTCTCAAACATTTCGGGACAATCCTTAAGATCTCCTTCAAGTGCTTCTGCAATCTCTTCAACTCGATCACAATCGTATGTATCTGCGCCACTATAGTTTGAGGCATAGGTCGTACTATCCCGCGGTTCAACATTCTCATTACTTTTCTCACCATGCAAATTCCAACATGTATAACTTCGATCAATTCCATGCCTCATTAGATGCGATGTCAACTGAACTGCGTCAACCCGTTTCCCATAACAACAACCCAAGCAAGGACATATCATTCTACTGGGGTCTTCGGCGTGCGCAACGGCAAACTTAACGAATTCTGATACCCCATTCTCGTACTCTCTCGACAATCGATTGGAAGACATCCATGTATTATCCATTACTAATTAGAATAAAAAAAAACAATTTCAGAAGAGTTCAAACACATTCGGACCTAGGTTTCTAATGATACTGGTGTTGACACAAAATCATATGTTCATAGGTCGTATAACCCTAACTACTGGGTAATGTAGTCCCATTGCATGCGCTATCATGGTCACTAAAAACCAACCGTCAATTTCCTATTGCATGCGCTATCATGGTCGAAACAAACGTAGAAGGAGGAAACGCGCAGTAATAATGTAAAACAGAAATTGGGCAAAGCTAAAACAAAGCATTAACATAAAACAGAAATTGGGAAAAGCGTGTACCTTTGATTGGTAGAAGGAGGAAACGCGCAGTAATAATGTAGATCTAACAGAGGTGGAAGGAAAACGCCTTAGAACCCTAACGTGAAAAAGAACGAAAATAACAGATAGTGAAATAACAAAACGCGTAGTATGTTATAATTTTAATGTTTACTAAAGGGGACATTAGAGGGCGCTTGTGGAAAAAAAGTGCCCTCTAAAGGGGGCCTAAGAGGGCGCTTATGAAAGCGCTCTCTAAGGCTTTCCAGAAGCGCTTTATAAGCTGGAAAGGCACATGGACTTATAACAGCGCTTTATTAAAAGCGCCCTCTAAGGGTAACCTTAGAGGGCGCTTTCTAAAAAGCGCCATGTATTGTTGTCCCTCTATCTCCTCCTTATTTTTTCGTTTCACCTTAGAGGGCGCTTGTGGAAAAAAAGCGCCCTCTAAAGGGGGCCTAAGAGGGCGCTTATGAAAGCGCTCTCTAAGGCTTTCCAGAAGCGCTTTATAAGCTGGAAATGCACATGGACTTATAACAGCGCTTTATTAAAAGCGCCCTCTAAGGGTAACCTTAGAGGGCGCTTTCTAAAAAGCGCCATGTATTGTTGTCCCTCTATCTCCTCCTTATTTTTTCGCTTCACCTTAGAGGGCGCTTTGTTACAAAAGCGCCCTCTAAGGTGCGCTGTCTATTGCTCCTTATTTTTCGCTTCACTTTAGAGAGTGCTTTTGTAATAAAGCGCCCTCTAAGGTGCGCTGTCTATTCCAGTTTTTGGCGTAGTGTATCGAGTTCAGTCTTCACCTTCATAGCATCCTCGACACAGTTTCTTGCTATGAGGATGTCATTCACATAAAGTATCAAAATAAAAAGTGAACTTCCAGGTCGAAATCTGAGGTAAACACATTGGTCGAACTGACTCCTAGTGAAACCAATGTGTGTCATGAACTTTTTTCAGGCCATATAATGAACTATTCAGCTTGCACACATAGTCTTCCTTTCCTTTTTCTACATACCTTTCAGGTTGCCTCATCAAAATTATTTCATCTAGATCACGATACAAGAAGGTTGTATTCACATCCATTTGTTCAAGTTCTAGGTCAAACTTTGCCACCATGGCTAACAACATTCTAATGGATCTATAATTTACAACAGGTGAGAACACATCATTGAAGTCGATACCATTGTGAGTGCAACGTTCTCTTAGGAAAGTTTTGTATGATGTCAAAACTAGGTAGCTTAGATCTTTGAGTATTTGGATCTTACAATCTTTGTCTAAATGTGCATCATCATCATAGAAAATGTAAGACTATATTACATGAGCCATCACATGCCCAAAATATGAATTTTTCACAAAAAATCATGCATGGGTCGAAAAACTCTTTGTATGGGTCGATACATACTGATGGAATTTAAAGAATTTGGATATGTCTCAAATGGGTCGATACATTCTACAAATGGGTCGACTCGTTCTTGTTTAGTCAATTCAATCTAAAGGTGTTTCCAAGGATTTGCCACTGCCTTGAATGTATCGATACATTAAAGTAATATGTCGATACATTGAGAAAATGGGTCAACTCTCCCATGTTTGAAGTTGAATCATATTGAAACATTTTTCTCTCAAATTGGCAACTGCATGCAATGTGTAGCAGTAAATTCATGACCATTAAGCTATGGGTAAGCTTAACATTAATAAAACCAGAGTCGCCACCGCGCTTTTATTGTTTCCAAAGAAAAAGGGAAAAGTACGAACAAAACCCAAAGATAAGAAGTTTTCAAATCAAAACTAATAAAATGCCAGAGATTATAGGTAAGGGGGTTGGTTACACAGAGGGAAGGTGTTAGCACCCAAAGTGTCCTAGGTACTCCTAGGGAGCCTTTTTTTTATGTGTGTATATGTTTTTGGTATAAAAGATATTTGAGAAAAATAGAGTGTGAGGATGAGAAAATAATTCATTGATTATATTTTTGTGTTTGACAAGACCTTCGGACTTGTGCCTACGTACCAACATAAAAATGAGGGATCAAAACCTCGTAGTTCGTGGTATCAATTTCAAAATGGGTGAGTTGCTTTTAACAAAATTTAAGTGGAAAGAGGCACAAAGGGCCCAAAAGTTTGAATGAGTGTTCGTTCTTTTTGTCTTTTAAAGTTTCAAGTCAATATGATTAGATTTACTTACAGGTTTAATTTAAGAAAAAAGTTTAAAAATTCAATGGCATAAGGCCAAACTTTTAAGGTCTAAATTTGAAATCACAAGCAAATAATGTTTTTGAAAAGGGGGAGAGGTTTTAAAATTTAAGAAGTGGGAGGAGATGAAAAGACTAATCCTAAGCATAAAATTAAAAGTTAAGAGTTGAAAAGATATGACCAATGGGATGCAATCCAACAGACAAGAGTGTCATATAGAAAACCCACTTTCCCTTTGGACTTAGAATCAAGAAATAATAAGCAAGCAACTAGCAATATGAAGGTCAATGAAGCAAATAAAGATGGCCACATCTAATCAAGCAAGTCCCATAGATAGCAATCTTCTTTGTCTTCTCATGTATCAGATGAAATACTCTTTGATCCATTTAGAATGAAGTATTAAACACAAGATCAAAATATCAGTTGGTATTAATACAATGTAGCAGATGAATTCAAATAAATCCTCAAGACTTGCATCAAATGAAGGCTCACTTCTCAATAACTTGGTCTCCTAATGTTGGCATTGGCCAAATCCTATTGCATATGGAATGTTGCCAAATCCTAAGTCCAAAAGTTCAGATCAAGATCAACAGTCCACCAAACATTTTTTAGGGTTTTTGTTGTTTATTAAGTATTTTAAGGTCCTAAGACCATAAACACAATCAAAATACACAGACAAAATATATACAATCACAATATATGGCTCAACTGAGCAAAGGGAAAATGACATAAACATAAACAAGTTAAATGAAATGTAAATGGGAATGAATGATAAATGACTAGAAATTAAATTGCATAAAGTAAATGACTTGAAAGTAAAGCAATATTAACAATAGTTAGTCAAGTGTTAGTCAAAGTTAATTAGATGTTAGTAGGGTTTTGCTTTTCAATTGATTAAGTCATTCTTTGGAGAACACTCAACCATCTATTTACAAACATGAATCCTTGAACCAAGACATCTTCCATAGGAAGGAAAAAAGGCAAAGTTTCCACACAATACCATGAAAGATGGGAGACTTATAATCTCACTTACTAGAATGCTATGCCTTTAGGATCAAATTTCGCTCTATGCTAAGCAATCGTAATTGGACTTATGTAGAAGTCACAACTATTTAATGTCGATCAATAAAAATTTAGGTGTTAATGCATGTTAGAGATTTGGTATAATGAACCAAACTCCTAAAACATACCACACACTAAAAGAAAAGATCAAAAGGGATGGACCTATCTCATCCATACTTGTATTGGTTCATCTGACACAAGGTCATTGATGAACCAATTAGCCTTAGGATATTGAGACTTCATTGGTCAATGGAAGGAATGGGAAAGAATAGGGATGAAGATTAAGCGGGAGGGAAAGTGAAAGAAACACAAATTGGTCATGGGAGGAATTTTATCAAATTAAAATCATTCATATCATTTTGGGAGATGAAATGTATACTTCATCAATCCCCTAAATCCAATGATTTTAATTCAACAAAAGTCAAATCAACCTTTGTTGGTCCTATGTGTTGGCATCAATTTTGGTAAAACCTAGAGTTATCACAGGTTGTCACGCGTGTTATCTTGACATGTGATATCAGTTTCCTACAGGATGTTTAAATATGGTTGTGCAAGATT
The DNA here is from genome assembly GCF_024323335.1 of Lathyrus oleraceus. Classification (NCBI taxonomy): domain Eukaryota; kingdom Viridiplantae; phylum Streptophyta; class Magnoliopsida; order Fabales; family Fabaceae; genus Lathyrus; species Lathyrus oleraceus. The sequence continues at coordinate 262,364,707 of NC_066580.1, forward strand.
TAGCTAAGATGTCAGACCCGATGTTAAGACATATGTATACAGAACATTCAGTCTGAATGTTATGTATCTTAAGATTGCGCTTTTCATGCAAATCTGTATGTGATTATGTGGAGATTGAATGCGTTATTCAAGGAGTAATTTGATTAAAAACCAAATTGATTTATTTTCCAATAAGGGATGATTAGCCGTCATGAATAAGAAGATACGCAAGGAAAATAGATTTAGGGTTTTATGATGCCCAGGCCCATTCAAAAGCTTCTATTTAAAAGGCCATGTAAAACCTGGTTTTAATAGACAAGAAACGAACGAAATAGTGAGAGAGTTTCAAGGTTTTAGTCTTGTGTGAGCTTGTGTATTGTGAGCCATTCATTCATCCTATCGATGATTGAATTGGACTGACTTTTATGTTGTAATTTGTCCACTCTAAGCTTTGAAGCATGAGTGTGTGTTTACTTGGTTGAAGCTTTTAAGCAAGATCAAGTATGTGTTCTTGAAGAGTGTCTTCTTTCTTTGTAATATTTGTTTTTATATCACTGTTGTGATTGAGGGGGAGTGAGTAGGGTCTCATATCTAAGAGTTCTTAGATAGAAGTCACACGGGTAGAGATTAGGTAAAAAGACTGTAACTTGAAGTTGTTTATTGAGAGTCTTTGAACTAATTCTGTTTAGTGGATTTCCTTCCTGGCTTGGTAGCCCCCAGACGTAGGTGAGTTTGCACCGAACTAGGTTAACCATTGCTTGTGTCACTTATTCTATTGTTTCTTTGTCTTTTATCCTATTTATATTTTAGTTGTTGTTCAGATATTAGTGTCGTGACATTACCTTCGACATCTCATATCTGATACCAAAATTTCAATTGGTATCAGAGCAGGCATCCGGCTCTGGTTCTGGGTGAGATCTTGGGACGTTAGTTTCTGGTACTATGGATAGAGACGGAGGATCTGTACACAGACCACCAATTCTGAATGGATCTAACTATGACTACTAGGAACCTCGAATGACAGCCTTCTTGAAATCTTTAGATAATAAGGCTTGGAAGGCTGTTCTAACAGGCTGGGAACATCCCTTCATTACTAAGGAAGGAGAAGTCACAATTGATAAGAAGGCTGAGGAAGAATGGACAAAGGAGGAGGATGAACTAGCTCTTGGAAAATCTAAAGCATTGAATGCTATATTCAATGGGGTTGATAAGAACATCTTCAGACTGGTGAACAACTGTGAGGTGGCTAAAGATGCTTGGGATATTCTCAAAACCACTCATGAAGGTACCTCTAGAGTGAAGATGTCTAGATTGCATCTTCTCACTACTAAGTTTGAGAATTTGAGGATGAAAGAAGATGAAAGTATTCATGACTTCCATATGAATATCCTTGAAATTGCTAATTCCTCAGGAGCCCTGGGCAAGAAGATGTCAGATGAAAAACTTGTGAGGAAAATTCTTAGGTCACTTCCCAAGAGATTTTCCATGAAAGTGACAACCATAGAAGAATCTCAAGATATCTGTTATATGAGAGTGGATGAGCTAATTGGATCCCTCCAAACATTCAAGTTGGGAATGAGTGATGGATCTGAAAAGAAAGTCAAAAGCATAGCCTTTATGTCAAACACTGAAGAGAAAGAGGAAGACAGTAGTCATGATACTGATGAAGATCTGACAAATGATGTAGCATTACTGGGGATATAATTCAACAAACTCCTGAAGAGGATGGATGTAAGGTCAAAGTCTAATGTCAAGAACAACTCATTTGACATCAGTAGGTCCAATGATGCTGGAAGAAGAACAAAATCTGAAGAAAAATCCAAACAAGGCAAAGGAATTCAGTGCGATGAATGTGAAGGGTATGGGATATATTAGAGCTGAATGTGGGACCTACCTCAAGAGACAAAAGAAGAGTCTCGCTGCTACTTGGTCTGATGAAAGTGAAACAGAAGGAGAGTCTACCAATCTTGTGACTACCTTGACTGGAAGATGGGGTTCTGATGAAGACTCAAGTGATGATGAAGTAACCTTTGATGAATTAGCTACTACCTATAGGAAGTTGTGTTACAGAAGTGAAGAAGTGTCTCACCAAGTGGAGAATAAGAAGAAATTGATAACCCAACTAGAGGATGAGAAGACATAACACTTAGAAACCATTTCTAAGTTGAAGATTGAAGTCGTATTCCTGAACTCCAAACTGGATGAGATGACAAAGTATGTCAGAATGCTAAACAGTGGATCTGACACCTTAGACAAAATCCTCCAGACTGGAAAGATTGCAGGAGACAAGACTGGCCTTGGGTTCAATAAATCCTCTCCTGAGTGTAGTCCCACTGGTAGCAAAACAAAAATGTCACATCAGGTGTCTCAACATCACAAGGAAAGACAACATAAAGGAAAACACCAAAGATGGAGATGTCATTACTGTGGGAAATTTGGCCACATAAAACCATTCTGCTTTAAGTTGTATGGCTATCCTAGTCCTACTCATTATCAACCTAGACCCAAACACCACATCCCTGTTAACAGAAAACAGTGGGTTCCTAGGGCTGGTGCTACTAACTTGATAGCTCACACTTCCTTCAGAGTTTCAGCCAAAGAAGACTGGTATTTTGACAGTGGATGCTCCAAACACATGATTGAAAGCAAAAACCTGCTAATTGACCTTCAACCTCATGCCACCAGCTATGTGACTTTTGGTGATGGAGCAAAAGGTGAAATCAAGGGGATTGGAAAGCTAAACTGTCATGGAGTCCCTAATCTTGATAATGTGCTGCTTGTTAAAGGATTGACTGCAAACCTGATCAACATCAGTAAACTATGTGACCAAGGTCTAAATGTGAACTTTACAAAAGCTGAATGCTTGATTACAAATGGAAAAAATGAGGTGATCATGAAAGGAGTCAGGTCTAAGGACAACTGTTATATGTGGAACTCTCAAGAAACTAGTTATTCATCAATGTGCACTCTAGCTAGAGAAGAAGAAGTGAAACTATGGCATCAAAATCTGGGTCATCTGCATCTTAAAGGAATGAAGAGGATTATACCTGTTGAAGCTGTCAGAGGAATCCCAAAATTAAAGATTGATGAAGGAAGAGTTTATGGTGAGTGTCAGATTGGAAAGCAGACAAAGATGTCACATCAGAAGATCAAACATGACACCACATCTTTGAGTGCTGGATCTTCTCCACATGGACTTAATGGGACCTATCCAGGTGGAAAGTCTTGGTGGGAAAAGGTATGCTTATGTTGTGGTGGATGACTTCTCCAGATATACCTGGGTAAATTTTATAAGGGAAAAATATGATGTGTTTGAGGTATTCAAAGATCTTTGCCTAAGACTTCACAGAGAAAGAGAGAGTCAGGTTATCAGAATCAGAAGTGATCATGGGAAAGAATTTGAGAACAGTAAATTTGCTGAATTCTGTTCATCTGAAGGAATTGGTCACGAGTTCTCATCTCCCATTACCCCTCAGCAAAATGGTGTGGTAGAAAGGAAAAATAGAATTCTCCAAGAATCTTCTAGAGCTATGATTCATGCTAAGAAGTTGCCTTACCACTTCTGGGCTGAAGCTATGAACACGGCCTGCTATGTTCACAACAGAGTAACCTTGAAGAAAGGGACCCCAACCACTTTATATGAAGTCTGGAAGGGAAGAAGACCTACTGTCAAATACTTCCATGTGTTTGGTAGTAAATGTTATATCCTGGCTGATCGTGAACAAAGAAGGAAAATAGACCCCAAGAATGATGAAGGAATATTTCTGGGCTACTCAACAAATAGCAGAGCACTTAAGGTCTTTAATTCCAGAACAAAAGTTATGATGGAATCTATTAATGTTGTTGTTGATGATCAAGAGACTGATGTCACAGACGATGTTGAAACATCTCTGAATGATGCCCCAAAAGATCTCCTGGACAACAGTAATGAGAGTGAGTCCACTCAAGCTGAACCTGAAGGTGATAAAATTAATAAGGGACCCTTTATCAGAATTCAGAAGGATCATTCGAAAGATCTCATTATAGGAGACCCAAATAAAGGGGTCACCACTAGATCAAGGGAAGTGATCTCACATGCCTGTTTTGTGTCCAAGATTGAGCCCAAGAATGTCAAAGAAGCCTTAACTGATGAATTCTGGATCAATGCCATCCAGGAAGAGTTAGACCAATTCAAGAGAAATGAAGTGTGGGAATTGGTTCGAAGACCTGAAGGAATAAATGTTATTGGAACAAAGTGGGTTTACAAGAATAAATCAGATGAAAATGGTGTCAGTGTGGGTCAAAGTCTCTACAGAAGCATGATAGGGAGTCTGCTATATCTCACAGCAAGCATACCTGACATTGCTTTTGCTGTAGGTGTATGTGCTAGATATCAAGCTAAACCAAAGGCGAGTCACATAAACCAAGTGAAAAGGATCCTGAAATATGTCAATGGCACTAGTGACTATGGGATGTTATACACTCATGGATCTGAATCTGTGCTGTCTGGGTATTATTATGCCGATTAGGCTGGAAGTGCTGATGATAGGAAAAGAACATCAGGAGGATGCTTCTTCTTGGGGAACAACTTAATATCTTGGTTTAGTAAGAAACAAAATTGTGTGTCTCTGTCCACTGCTGAAGCTGAATACATAGCAGCTGGAAGTAGTTGCTCTCAACTGGTGTGGATGAAACAAATGATGACTGAATACAATGTCACGCAAGATGTCATGACATTGTACTGTGATAACCTAAGTGCTATAAACATTTCTAAGAATCCTATTCAGCACAGCATGACAAAACATATTGATATCCGTCATCATTTTATTAGAGAACTCGTGGAGGATAAAATTGTAGCCCTAGAGCATGTTGCTACTGCGATGCAGTTAGCTGATATTTTTACAAAGGCCTTGGATGCAAATCAATTTGACTTCCTAAGAGGGAAATTAGGGATTTGTATTTAGGAAAATTTGTAGAAATTAATATGGAGTGGAAAAGGTAATCAAATCATTGTCTGCTTTCTTAAAATAAAGCGCCCCCTTTATGGTAAATCATCACCTAGTCTTGGAAATACCATCTATTACCTTTTCACACGCAACCTCACTACCTACTCAAACATTTCCAACTCCCTGCTTCTTCCTGAAACTCCTCTGCTAGGGAAACTAAAATTTTTCCATAAAAATAACAAGATGTCACAACATCAAACTCCATATGGTTCAAAAACTACTAAGCCTACTCACAAGGATAACACTCCTTCCATGGACTTTCTCGATGATGAAATTTTGAATGTGGTCCCTCTGTCTTTTATTCCAGGCGAAGCCCTTGATTTAAACCATCCCATGGATGCATCAGCTTTTGCATGCCCCAATCAAGGTAACAACTCTAGTATCCCTTCTATCTCAACTCATGCCACTAGTTCTAAGGAAGATATGCACCACACTGATCGTGTCATAAGAAACCTAGTCACTAGAATCCTTAATGAAGGACATTCTGTGAAGGGAGTCTCTACTCCTCTATCTAGAATGTACCCCTCTCCTGAGGTTGAACCTCATAGTGAGAAGGATAACGATTCCTCTAGATCTGAGAAGGACATGGCTGCTGAAGGTTTGTGCTCTCTAGGGCAAACTATGTCTGGAAAAAGAAAACCTGTGGCATCTACAACTGCCAATGCTTCCCATTCGGAGAAGCATGATTCTGCAAACAATGTGATTGGCCTAGAGGATGATAGGCCTGATGATCAAGATGATAGCTTACTTCATCACTTAAAGCCTAGTGTGGCTAAGCGTATGAATACTAGAAAAGGTAGATCTGTGGCTAAAATGATGTCAGCTAAAACAACAAAGAAGACTGTTGGTGTAGGTCCTTCCAAATCTTGGAGAAAAGTTGATGTGAAGAAAAGGAAGGTTAGAGAAGTTTCTGAGTCCGACGAACATGTTGAGGAAGATGTCCCTGACATCTCCCCTGTGAAGAGGACCACTGTGAGGAAGTCCCCTGTGAAAGTTGTTGCTATGCATTTGGACAATGTCTCTTTCCATCTTGAAGTTGGAGCTGCCAAATGAAAGTTTGTGATTCAAAGAAGGGTGGCTGTAGAGAGAGAGTTAGGAAAGGATGCCGTTGAAGTAAAAGAGGTCATGGACCTAATAAAGAATGCTGGGTTAATGAAGACTGTGGTTGGATTATCTCAGTGCTATGAGGGATTGGTTAAGGAATTCATTGCCAACATTCTTGAAGATATTGCTGAGAAGAACAACAAGGAATTTTGCAAAGTATTTGTGAGAGGTAAGTGTATCACATTTTCTCCCACTATCATTAACAAGTTTCTGGGAAGAGGTATAGAGGGTGCAGGTGAATTGGAAGCTACAAACAATGAGGTCTGTAGAGAAATTACAGCAAGGCAGGTGAAAGAGTGGCCTATTAAAAAGCATCTTCCTTCTGGGAAGCTGACTGTTAAGTATGCCATATTGCATAAAATAGGATATGCAAATTGGGTGCCTACCAACCATATTTCCACAATTTCTAATACCCTTGGAAGATTTATCTTTGCTGTTGGAACCAAACTAAAATTTGACTATGGTAGATTTATGTTTGAACAAATTTTCAAGCATGCTTCTACTAATGTAGTAAAGCTGCCTATAACCTTTCCCTCTATGATTTGTGGGATTATCCTGAGTCAACACCCTGGGATTCTGAGCACTAATGACCTACTAAGTAGAAGAAAACCTGCTCTGTCAGTACATTATAAACTATTTGAAGGCAGTCATGTCGAAGACATTGTCATGACATCTGTTATGAAAAAGCCATCCTCAAAAGTTGGACTTATTGTTGAGCTGAAGGAAACGTGTAAAGAGCTGGGTGATGGGATAAGGGTAGCAACAACTAGGAAAGAATCATTGGAAGCCCTGATTGCAAGCTTGGAGCGAGCTAAAGGTGAGAATATTGAACATGCTAAGGAAGCTGAAGCCCAAACCTCTAGTGAGAGGTTTGCAACTAATGATGAGACAAGTTGCAATTCTATTTCTGATGCTGATGAAGCTGCAAACTCAAGCTCCTCTGGTTAGCTCCTTTGAAGTTTGCCCCCGTTCATGTGATGATGTTTTTTTTGCTGTGTTGATGGATGTTCTAGATTTTGGCAGTTATGTTCTGCTGCTTTGATGTTTATTTTTCTGGATTTTCTGGTTTGACTTGTTGGATTGTATCTCAGCTTGTTTAAAGCCGTGTATGTACTTGGTTCTGTAACACTAAACTTTTGACATTCTGGTTTTTGACTGAATAGACATTTATTTTGTCTCTTTGGTCTCTTTTGGCTAAAAAGGGGAAGAAGTAGAGATATGTTATGCTATGCTATGCTTTGCTATGCTATGAATGATGTTATAGATGATGTTGGAGATGATGTTGGATGGGGAAATGTTCTGTCTGTGTAAAGTAGACTGGTGCTAGCTGCAGGGGGAAGTGGTGTGTTATGAGCACAAGCGCATGTGTGTTTACTAGTTGCTATTTTTTCTAGTAATGTGTGTATGTTTACTTCGGCTGCTGAACTGATACTGTGATTATTTTCTTGTGAAAGGTATGATTTGATGTATGTTTTAGCCAAAATTTGCCAAAAGGGGAGTTTGTTGGTTCTATGTGTTGGCATTAATTTTGGTAAAACCTAGAGTTATCACAAGTTGTCACGCGTGTTGTCTTGACATGTGATATCAGTTTCCTTTAGGATGTTTAAATATGGTTGTATAGGATTTAGCTAAGATGTCAGACCCGATGTTAAGACATGTGTATACAGAACATTCAGTCTGAATGTCATGTATCTTAAGATTGCGCTTTTCATGCAAATCTGTGTGTGATTATGTGGAGATTGAATGCGCTATTCAAGGAGTAATTTGATTTAAAACCAGATTGATTTATTTTCCAATAAGGGATGATTAGCTATCGTGAATAAGAAGATATGCAAGGAAAATAGATTTAGGGTTTTATGATGCCCATGCCCATTCAAAAGCTTCTATTTTAAGGCCATGTAAAACCTGGTTTTAATAGACAAGAAACGGACGAAATAGTGAGAGAGTTTCAAGGTTTTAGTCTTGTGTGAGCTTGTGTATTGTAAGCCATTCATTCATCCTATTGATGATTGAATTGGACTGACTTTTGTGTTGTAATTTGTCCACTCTAAGCTTCGAAGTATGAGTATGTATTTACTTGGTTGAAGCTTTTCAGCAAGATCAAGTATGTGTTCTTGAAGAATGTATTCTTTCTTTGTAATATTTGCTTTTATATCACTGCTGTGATTGAGGGGCAGTGAGTAGGGTCTCATATCTAAGAGTTCTTAGATAGAAGTCACACGGGTAAAGATTAGGTAAAAATATTGTAACTTGAAGTTGTTTACTGAGAGTCTTTGAACTAATTCTGTTTAGTGGATTTCCTTCCTGGCTTGGTAGCCCCCAGACGTAGGTGAGTTTGCACCGAACCGGGTTAACAATTGCTCGTGTCACTTGTTCTATTGTTTCTTTGTCTTTTATCCTGTTTATATTTTAGTTGTTGTTCAGATATTAGTGTCGTGACATTACCTTCGACATCTCATATCTGATACCAGAATTTCAACCTTGACCAGGACCCAAACAAATAGTCAAACATCACAAGACCATAAAAATGGCTCAACATAATTTTTACACAATTAATCAATTAAAAATCAAATTAAAAATATATTAAAATTCAATTTAATTTGGTCAAAACCTAAAATCTCTTCAAAACACCAAATAAATGGCCAAGAGATTTATCCTAGGTCAAACAAGGTCAAAGGACCTTAGACAAAAAAATTCATGATTTTTGAAAAGTCAGAAGTATTTTTAAACAATTAAAAATATGCACAAAAATATTTAATTCATGAAAAATATCAAAATTAACGCAAGAAATAATTTTAATTCAGAAAATGAAAGAGAAAAGTATTTAAAGATTTTTGGTGAAAGTCCCATATCTTTTGGATTAAAAATAAAATTAATATGAATAAAACAAAATAAAGTAATTAAATGAAAAATCAGAAAATACAAAAAAACAAGGGTCATCAGATCTCCCTCATTAATTGAGGTGGCAGATCTGATGGCCACGCACGCGCTATCCATGGTGATATTGACCTTGATCTTTATCTTTCTGAAATTTAACCTTCGAGTAGCTTCAATTCAACTTGATCTTGATCTGGATTTGCTTGATTCTTTCTCCTCTTGCTTGTAGTGATCAATTGAGATGAAAAGGACAATGAATTCTTGGAGTTTGAACTTTAAAACAAAAGGTGAAATTCAAACTTGATTTCAATGAAATCCTCAAGAAATTCTATGGAGTAAGGGGTCTGAGTTGTCTTAGCAAAGCTTGCGTAAGGTGTTCATGCATTTCTTAGCTCATGGAACTTGTATTTATAGGCTTTTCAAATGCTCTTTGCACACTTCCATTAAAAATCCAAAAATAGCAATGATCTCATGCAAGCTTGCATGGGCGTGTACAAAGCCCAAAGAATGATGTCAAATGATCCAAATTCGTGCACATGTGATGCTGAAAGCAATTCATGAAGCCATGCAATGTAGAATGGAAATTGGTCATGAAAATCTTCCAAATGGGACCATGGATTGCACCCATGTGCAAGTCCTTCAATTTTAATCCAAATGAGATGATCTTGGACTTTTTGGAAAGGTGAGATCAAGGGGAACAACTTTCATGTTAAAAACTTTTGAATTTGAAGTTTGTATCATGACGAATTTTGAAGTAGAAGTTTGGAAAATCAAACATATTTGAAAATTTTCTAAATACCAAGTCAAATGTTCACTTCTTCCACCTTGGATAACTTTTGCTATTGACTTCAAACGGAAATAGTTCCTTCATCAAACTTGTATATATTTAAAACCTATTTAATTTTATTACAAATTTGACCTCATTTAGATTTGGAATGAAGGAGTTATGCATTTTAGAAATTGAGGAAAATCATTTGTTCAATGGTAATGGCCCAAAATGACCTATAATGTTTCCTCTTGGCACATGCATTTGCAAGTTGAATTTGAACTTCCTCCAAACATAAACGTTAAAAAGGAAATATTTAATTGGACCATGGAATTTGAATGGATTTTATCTCAAAACAATTGATTAAGTTATGGTCCTTGGAAGTTGACCTTCTAACTAGGGTTCAAACAAAATGACCTATAATCTTTCACCATAAAAACCGACTTTCCAAGCAAAACTAGATCTTGACTTCAACATGAAAGTTGTTTGTAATATCATAAGAAGTAACTTTACGCTTGGAATCATTTTCATATGACAAAAATTGTAGGATATAGGGTCTAGGGAACCCCAGTTTTGATCAGTTGACTTTCTCTGGTCAACCACCATGAACCATCTTGCTAGCTTGACATTCTCTTGATTTTTGGGACTCATGGAGGATCATATATGCATAAGATGATGTAATATGAAGTATCCCTTGAAATATTTTATCAATTGATAAGGAAACTTGTTGAAGAAGTCACACAAGATAGCCAGATGAAATAGGGTTTCCAAGGAAAACAAGCTTCAAACTCTTGATGAATTCTTGATCAAACTGATCTATGAATATCATGGGGATCCATATATGATGTCTAGAGTCAATGTGAACCATCTCTTGATTGTTCTTCTTGCACTGAGGGTCTTAAACCCTAGATATGAGCTTGGTGGAGCATGGGTGAACACACACACTACCTACAAAAGCAACAAACTATACATTGACATATTTTTGGAATTTTGGTTAGTAAATAATGAAAAATAAAGTATGATACAATCAAATGTGCTTGGTGATCTCTCCCAATAAAAACTTAATGAATGAGGGGTAAGAAGGATGTCAAGGTGTGATCCTAAAACTAATGTATATGAGGAGATAACATGAGGGATCTTAGGGTCAAAATTGGGGTCTTACAACTGCCCCTATCTAAGGACATTCTAATTGAGGATGTGAAGGTTAAAATCTTCGTATAAACTCAGTAGAATGGACTTAAATAACAACAAATAGAAACAAATTTTGGTCCCTAAGAGACCTCATGATGCACATGATATGAATGTTAAAAATAATCTCCGTGGGGAGAATAAATGACACAAAGGAAAAGAATCCGGAGAGACCGAAAGTCCACAGGAGCATATTGCATTCCATAAGGAAAAACTCACAGGGGAGGCAGAGACTATGGGGAATAAAAGTGTTGTGCGTAGGCCAGGCTACGACTTAAAAACTGCTGGAGACACGAGGGGAATTCCATCAAAATAAATCAATGGAAGGACTCGGTTGGGGGATAAGGGGAAAATATGCAGGGGAGCGGGTAGATCAGAATAAATCTGAGATACTCGAACCAAACTCAACTAGGGAAGAAAAAAATCTTAAACACAGGAGTACCAAAAATATATTATCTAATACCGATTATTGGGTAGGAAGATAATGTATTCTGACAGAGGGACATCCGTTACCGGTTAGGGTAAACATATCAAGGATGACTCGCTGAGGAAAAATGAGGTGTATTCGTTACCAGTTACTGGTTAAGAACAACCTGTTGGGAAAAATATCAAATAGGATTTACAACTACCGGCTACTGGGCAAAAGACCAAAGATAGAATATCCGTCATTGGTTAAAGTGAACATATCAAGGATATACTCAGAGGAAGAATATTCGTCATCGGTTAGGATGAACATATCAAGGATAGACCGCCGGGGAAAAATAGGAATTATATATATCAGTTACTGGATATAATACCAAAAAGAGAATATTCGTCACCGGTTAGGATGAACATATCAAGGATAGACTCAGTAGGAGAAAGCAGGATCTATAACTACCTTTTACTGGGTAGAAAACCATAAAGGGAGAAAATCCTTCATTGGTTAGGATGAACATATCAAGGATTAACTATGAGGGGAGAAGTAGGATTTATATCTACCTGTTATTGAATAGAATACCAAAAAGGGAGAAAATCCGTCATCGGTTAGGATGAACATATTAAGGATTAAATCTCTGGGGAATGAAAATAGGGATTAAAACTACCTTTTTACTGGGTAGAAAACCACAAAGGGAGAATATCCGTCATCTGTTAAGATGAACATATCAAGGATAGACCGCCTGGGGAAACGTGAAGACAAATCCGCTGGGAAAAAAATGAAGGAAGTAAATTACATTTACCGGGTATTGGGCAAAAGTAAAGTACTCACAAATCGAGAAGAGAATTACCAGTTACTGGGTAATAGACTCTCAAGGGACCAAAAATATCTATCTAGGTAAGAGCTAGAAAGAAACGGTCGAACAAAGACTCAACCCAATAAGTACATGACTCAAGGTGAGTGGTTTCATCCAGATAATTAACTGGGGAGGAAACTGAAACAATAATCATCCACGAGGAAATAACTTAGAGGGGAAATGATAAAGGTTAAATTCTTTCTGTTTAAGGGGGCTGACACTCTACAATTGAAGGAGGATAGGTACCAATTCTGCATAGGGAAATAATATCACTAAAGCAGGGAATCAAACATAAGGAATCAAATGCAATAAAAACGCACAATGAAATATCTGATGTTGCATTTTATTCGTGAATATGTATATATATGATTGATGATTATGCTGACAAAACCATCACAAAGGATACAACTATCACATATTTGAATCATCGTTGCAACACTCAGCTAATCTCAACAAGATGGAAACACCAACTAGAGAAGATGCTAGGGATGAACACAAATAATCAGGCTCTGAATATCTCAATCCTGGCTGGGGAAAGAGATAAGATTTGCTGAGGATTCGAGCCGTCAACTCTGCGGGGATTTCTAGGTCAACACCATATCAAATGGGAGACGACCTCACAGGGGACCAAATCAAATACTGCTCAGAATCAACACTGCTGTATGTGAAGATGAACTCCGTCGGGGAGTACAAGAGATAAAACTATGCTCGGAGGATCTAGGCAAACCGCTAAGGATGTAAGCCTCTAACTCAGCTGGGAAAATGATTTGTAGAACAGACTGATCACCAGTTCAACTCTATTAGGTACAAATAATGAACTGCTTTGGGAATTATCAGACTAACTGCTTGGGGAAGGCCAACAAGGCTCTGCATTGTCAAGACTTACCTGTTCTCAAACTGCTGTTGATATTCCTTACTGAAATTAACTGTTTTTTAAAGTGATTGCTTTTATTATTTTAAGAGAAATTATTTTTATTAATTTATTTTCAAAAATTATCATCATAAAAATTCAATTTTATTTTAGCTGAAAAATAAATAAGAATAGAAATAATTGGATAAAAAAGGTCAACTTTATTTAATAGAATGGTAGTATGTAAATTACAAGACTCCATAGATCTTTACAAAAGTTGAAAAATGGTAATTTACATGGAAAATGGCTACATTGAATACAATGATAACTACTCTCCCTACCAACTTCGATATCCACCGTGTTCTTGGCTTCGGTTGAGAATGACGAATCATAAACGAATGACTTGCTCAAAACTGTCTCTAATGATCTGGCCTAAACGAATGCAGTTACTTGCCATAATCCCTAATTTTTGCCTAGATTTCCCTAAGGCAGGGTACTCAATCTATCTGGATGATTTTTCTTTTTTATGTTTCTAACTTTTGTCTGGATCGCCCTTTCGAGTTTTCAATCCATCAAGACATTCATTTTTTCCTAAGCCGCCCTTTAGGGTTTTCAACTTAGCGAGCTATTCTTTTCTTTTTAGGCGAAGTATTTCTTGACTGCATCGACATTCACAGGATGAGTGAACTCTTCACCATTCATAGTTGTAAGAATCAAAGCACCGCCTTAAAAGGCTCTCTTAACAACATACATGCCTTCATAATTAGGAGTCCACTTGTCCCTAGCATCAGGTTTGAAGGATATAATTTTCTTGAGTACGAGGTCACCTTCTCTAAACACACGAGGTCTAACCTTCTTATCGAATGCCTTCTTAATTCTTTGTTGATATAATTGACCATGACACATGGCAGTCAACCTCTTCTCTTCAATTAAGTTCAATTGGTCATATCTGGTCTGACACCATTCAGCCTCAGTCAACTTGGCTTCCATCAAGACACGCAATGATGGGATGTACGGTACCCATGCAAAGTAAATGGGAGCATCTCATGCCAATCTTTATATGTCACAATCGTCTTTTGAATAATCTTCTTGATGTTCTTGTTTGCAGCTTCAATAACCCCATTCATCTTAGGTCTGTAGGGAGAAGAATTATGATGTGCAATCTTGAAGTCCTTGCAAAGAGCTTCCATCATATTATTGTTCAAGTTAGATCCATTATCAGTAATGATCTTACTTGGCACACCATAACGATATATAATTTGATTCTTGATAAACCTCACAATGATATATAACTTGCTTGGTTACATTCGCATACGATGCCGCTTCAATCCACTTTGTGAAGTAGTCAATAGCCACCAAAATGAAACGATGTCCATTTGAAGCTTTGGGCTCAATCATACCAATCATATCAATTTCCCACATGGAGAGGAAATGATGTTCAACAGTGTCGGAGGAACATGAATCTTATCTGCATAAACTTGACACTTGTGGCATTTCTTCACAAACTTGCAACAGCCATATTCCATTGTCAGCCAATAGTAACCTGCCCTTAACATCTTTTTAGCCATAACATGTCCATTGGAATGAGTACCAAAGGAACCTTCATGGACTTCAGTCACAAATAAGTCTGCTTCGTGTCTATCCACACATCTAAGCAAAACCATATCTAAGTTTCTCTTGTAAAGCACATCACCATTTAGGCAGAAGCTTCGAGCTAATCTCCTCAAAGTCTTCTTATCTTCCAAAGATGCCCTAGGCAGGTAAATCTGAATTTGGAGGAAACATTTAATATCAAAATACCACGGATTTTCATCTTTGACCTCTTCAACAACAAATACATGAGTTGGCCTATCAAGACGCATCATAGTAAGATTAGGAACTTCATTCCAGAATTTCACCACGATCATTGAAGCCAACGTTACAAGAGCATCTTCCATCCGGTTTTTATCTCGAGGGATATGATGAAACTCAACCTTTGTAAAGAAAGTTGAAATTCTCCTCGCATAGTCTCTATATGGTACCAAACTGGGTTGATTCGTCTCCCATTCACCTTTGATTTGATTCACAACCAAATATGAACCTCCACAGATGTCGAGACATTTGATTCTGAGATCAATGGCCTCTTCAAGCCCCATAATGCAAGATTCATACTTAGCCACGTTGTTTGTACACTTGAAAGTCAATCTAGTTGTAAATGGAAAATGAGTGCCTTGAGGAGTAATAATCACTGCCCCTATTCCATTACCATACTGATTAACAACTCCTTCAAATACCATGCCCCAATGGGAACCAGGTTCTGGCCCTTCTTCAAGCAATGGTTCATCACAATCTTTCATCTTTAGGTACAAGATCTCTTCGTCAGGAAAATGATACTGCACTGACTGGTAATCTTCAATCGGTTGGTGAGCCAGATGGTCAGCCAAGACACTACCTTTGATAGCTTTTTGAGATCGGTATTCAATATCATACTCTGATAACAACATCTGCCAACGGGGAATCCTCCCAGTTAAAGCAGGATTCTCAAATATATACTTGATTGGATCCATTTTGGATATCAACCTAGTAGTATGATTCAACATATATTGGCACAGACGCTTAGCAACCCAAATCAATGCACAATAAGTCTTTTGAAGCATACAATACCGAGTCTCACAGTCAGTGAATTTCTTACTGAGGTAGTAAATTACACACTCTTTCTTTCCAGATTCATCTTCCTGGCCAAGAACACAACCCATACTCTCATCATGCACAGTCAGACACATGATCAATGGTCTTCCTTCAACAGGCGGAGACAGAATCAGAGGCTCAAGCAGATATTCCTTGATACTGCCAAAAGCTTTCTAGAAATCTTCGGTCCAATCACAAGACTAATCTTTCCGAAGAAGCTTGAATATAGGCGCACATGTGGCAGTCATATGCGATATAAATCTTGAGATATAGTTCAAGTGGCCAAGAAAACCTCTGATTTTCTTCTCAGTTTTGGGCGCAAGCATTTCTCATATTGCTATGACCTTGGCAGGATCAACTTCAATACCCTTCTCACTGACAATAAAGCCCAACAACTTACAAGAACAAACACCAAAAGTACACTTATTGGGATTCAAGCGGAGTTTATACTTCCTCAAACGCTTGAATAAATTCAACAAATGCTCAACATGTTCTTCATCACTTGATTTGGAAATCATATCATTAACATAAACTTTGATCTCTTTATGCATCATATCATGAAAAAGAGTGGTCATAGCTCTTTCGTACGTTGCACCAACATTCTTTAAACCGAAAGGCATCACTCTATAACAGAATGTTCCCCAGGGCGTAATAAATGTGGTCTTCTCCATATCTTTGGGTGGCATCTTGATTTGATTATAACAAGAAAATCCGTCCATAAATGAAAAGACTTTGAATTTAGTTGTATTGTCTACCAACATGTCAATGTGTGGCAGAGGGAAATCATCTTTCAGACTAGCTTTGTTCAAATCTCTATAATCGGCACACATACATACTTTTCCATCTTTCTTAGGAACAAGTACAATGTTGGCCACCCACTGCGTATACTCGGAGGTAAAAAGAAAACCAACATCAATTTGCTTCCGCACTTCCTCTTTGATCTTAACTGCCATATCAGGATGAGTTTTCCTCAACTTCTACATGACTGGCGAGCATTCTGGCTTCAACGGCAATCTATGCTCCACAATCTCAGAATCCAACCCATGCATGTCTTGATAGGACCAAGCAAACACACCAGAATACTCTCGAAGAAGATTAATCAAACCCTTCTTGGCTTCAGGACATAGTTGAAACCCAATCTTGACTTCCTTCATATCATCTTTGAAACCCAAGTTGACTAGTACAATCTGCTCTTCAAATGGCTGAATGGCTTTTTCCTCATGCTCAAGTAAACGAGATAATTCATCAGATACTTCTTCATCATCAGTTTCTTCCTCAGCCTCAAACACAGGGAAATCAAAGTTTGGAGAGGGAGTATGATCATTGTATTCAATGGGTTTGAGAACTAACCTGCATAATGATTTGATATTTTGATTTTAGAGAAGTGAATTGTGACCAAATATCATGCAGATGGAATATTATTATTTATTTATGTTTTTTGTGATTACCATTTTCAGAAAAGCAAAAAGTAAAAAAAAAACATCATAGATGTGGATGAATAAAATTGTATTTTATTGATGATAATTGAAATGCCCAACAATGTTCACTTCTCCCTTAGGCATAAGAGAAGGATTTTTCTTAAAATGAAAAAACAAATTACTTAGATCGGTGAAAAATAGTAGGAATATCAATAGCAACCCAATTGTTGCAAATCTGGCCATGCGTCACAAAGTTGGCGCAAGCTTCATCATCATCATTACTATCCTCGATTACAGCAACCGAGTGTTGATGATTCCCATGAATGAACCCTCCACTGCGGAAACTCGGTTGCACATCTTCAATTTTGACATTGAACGACCCTGGTTGAAATCCCAATCCAACCCTATTCTTGTTCTCAACACTCTCTATCATTCGGCCCCACTGATCAGTGTTACCAGCCTCACTAGCATTATGAGCATCCTTGAGAGAGGACATAGGTGCCCCAACTTTCTTTACTTCAGCAATAGACAAATCTTTGAATAACTTTCCAACCTCCTCCTCAGCTTCAACATAAGAAAAGGATGACAGATGGCTCACTAATAGCGCTTTCTCTCCACCAACAAGGACAAGCTTGCCGTTCTTCACAAATTTAAGCTTCTGGTGTAGAGTAGACGTCACTGCTCCAACTTCATGAATCCATGGCCTTCCCAACAAGTAGCTATAGGCCGGGTGGATATCCATTACCTGGAAAGTAATTTGGAAATCACTCGGACCTATCTTAACTGGAAGGTCCACTTCACCAATGACAGTTTTACGGGAACCATCAAACGCTTTGACAATCATGCCACTGTATCTTATCGGGGCGCCTTGATAAGAAAGTATGGACAATGTTGAATTCGGAAGCACATTCAAAGAGGAACCAGTATTGACCAACACATTGGATAGCGCGTCCTTTTCGTAGTTCATTGAAATATGGAGCGCTAGATTGTGATTTCTGGCTTCCTCAGGAAGCTCTTCATCATAGAAACTCAGATTATTGCAGGAAGTAATGTTAGCAACAATGTGGTCAAACTGATCCACAGTAACATCGTGTTCAACATAGGCTTGTTCAAGCACTTTCTGCAACGCCTCCCTATGTGCTTCAGAATTCATCAATAGTGACAGCACAAAGATTTTTGACGGGGTTTGCAGAAGCTGCTCCACCATATTTTACTCACTTCTATTTATCAATTTCAACACTTTGTCATCATCATTAGCCTTCAGTTTGCTGGATTCACCAGACTGACACACTGGAGCACTAACTGGATTCACCACTTGCATCTCCACCCTCTTACTGACTACAATATCCTCTACCTCTTTTGGAAAGATCGGACCTAAAACACGACCACTACGGGTCACCTTTGCAATATCAGCTATATTTATCACAAAATCTGCTATTGGTAAAGGAACCTCTTGACCATCTCCACCATTATGGCGTTCCCTGGACATCCATCCACCATGTTAATAGTAGCATTACCATGAGCAGGAAATGGATTAGCTTTCACATTAGGCGCTCGGTCCTCAAAGGACACCGTTCCACTCTTCACAAGCTTTTATACTTCGTATTTCAACGGATAGCAATTCTCTATGTCATGGCCAGGGGCTCCTTGGTGAAAGGCACAACGAAGTTCAGGTTTGAACCACCATGGAAGTGGCCCAGGAATTTGCGGAGGATTTCTATGTTGAATAAGGTTCTTGAGAACCAAAGATGGATACAATTTTGTGTAGGACATTGGAATAGGGTCAAAGAAGACCTTCTTCCTCTCAAAATTTTGTTGATTATTATTATTGTTGTTGTAGTTGGTTCTTTGTTGGGTTATTATTGACGTTGTTGTTGCTAAATCAGAATATATTTTGTTGTTGGAATTGTTGGAAAATACAAGAATTACTGAACAAACTTGATGTTGATGTTGACGAGGTTGAGAACTCTTTCTGACATGAGGCCTCCTCTTCCTCCCTATAGACACTAAATTAGTTTCCCTCTCCTTCCTCTTGGAGAAACTACCACCGTATTTCTTACTAGACGACGCTTCTTCTTTAGACAGACATCCCTCACGGACTCCTTCTTCTAACCTCATCCCCATATTTACCATTTCGGTAAAGTCATTGGGGGCACTGGCAATCATACATTCTTAGTAAAACAAACTCAATGTCTTTGAGAAGATCTTCGTCATCTCTTTCTCTTCCAAGGGTGGTCTTTATCAGGCGCCATGTCAACGTTATACTTGTAATGCTTAACAAAAGCTTCAACCAAATCATTTTAAGTACGGACACTTGCACTGTCTAACCCCATATACCATCTCAGAGCAGCACCAGTCAAACTGTTTTGGAAGTAGTGAATTAGTAACTGATCATTATCAGTTTGAGTTGACATCTTTCTAGCATACATCACAAGATGGCTTAGCGGACAAGTGTTTCCTTTATACTTTTCAAAGTCAGGGACTTTGAACTTCATCGGGATCTTCACATTCGGTACCAGGAAGAGCTCAGTAGCACTCTTCCTGTAGCGCGATATTCGTTACCTTTAGATTTATTGACTAAATCAAAAGCAAACCATACAAGTTGAGTCGCCACCGCACTTCTATTTATCCAAAGGAATGGTTAGAAAGCAAACAAAAACCTAATAGTTTTATCGAATCAAAAACTAGTAAAAATGTCAGAGATCGGGGTAAGGGGGTTGGTTATGCAATGGGAAGGTTTTAAGCACCAAAAATATCCTAGGTACTCCTTGGGAGCCCTTTTCACACTTGTTGTAAGGTTGGTAGTTTGTGAAAATTGTTGTGCAAACATGATTGAAGAGATGAGAAGAGAATATAAAAGTTATTTACAATTTGTGTTTGGATGGATAAACCCATTGCCTACGTACCATCTTAAAAAAGATTAGGATCAAAACCTCGTAGTTCGGGGTAAAAATCTCAAAACAAGTTGGTGAATTGATTGGTCCAAAAGCCTTAAGGTATTTTGTTATCCAAGGGAGAAAACTCAACCTAAAACCACAAATCGACCATGTGAGGATAGCTTCAACATGCTAGTGAGGGGTTAACCCTATAATAAGCATGGAAGACTCATTGTCCATCACTAAGGATATAAGTGAGTATTACATCTACCTCGATGATAACTCAAACATAATAGCTACAGGTTATAAAAAGTTTTAATAAGTGGCCATTGAAACCAAAAAAAGTATTTGAATGAGTTATATTTACCAATGAAAAGTATTTACAAAATAGGGTCAAAGTTGACTTAAAGATTCAATTCAAAATAAGTGTTATAAAAAGAAAGTTTGAAAATCAAAAGCATAATGCTTAAGTTTCTAATGTTTGAAAACAAGTGTTAATGTTTGCACAAAAGTTTTGGCTTGGGTTAGAGTGGAGGGAAGAAGAAGAATGGCTAAAGTCCTAATCATACAAGAGATGGAGGATAAGAAACAAGACCACAAATGGAGTTCCTCTCTTGAGATCATATTGATGATCCAAGTAGCTCCCATCCTTTGGAATAAGCAAGCAAATAAGTGTAAGCTCAAGCAATCAAATTAATCAAGCAAGCTCTTAGAAGATCCCCAATGGCTCTTGTATCTCTCGCTTTAGAAGCACATGACAATGGTTCTTCAACTTGGCTCAAATAGGATTCCCTAGCACAAAAGCACACACATCAAATAGTTCCATGAAGTAAATCAAGAATGGACAAGAGTGAGTTTAGAGATTTGGTCCTTCTAATCCATCTTCAACATTAAGGCCTTTTCACTCTATTTTGCATAGGGAATAATCTAGAATTTAAGTCCCTTTGTCCATTTTTGCATTTGGTCCATAACAATCAAAACAAAATACAAGCACAATAATATATACACAATTATATGCTCAAGTGAGCAAAAGGAAAATTGCATTAACATAAACATGTCCTCAAATGAGCAAAGGGCAAAAGCAAATGAATAATATGTACAAGAATAGTAAATTGCATAAATGTAAAGAGCTAGAATTAAATGTTAATGGTTAATGGTTAGTGTTAGAGTTAGTGTGCCATAAGGCAATTTAGCGCTATGTTAAGCAATCGTAATTGGACTTATGTAGAAGTCACAACTATCTGAGGCCGGTCAATAATAATGTAGGCAACAACACAAGTTAGAGATTTTGATTAGTGAATCAAACTCCTACAACTTGCTATGCCAAAAAGAAGATGAGAAATGATCTTGTATTGATTTAGGTTCTTTGCTTGATTAGGAAGCAACCTATCATTAATGCAAAGCCATTCACTTGATCCATGATCAAATTGAATTAGATTTGAATCAAGGAAGGTTAAACCTCCCATGTATCAAGGCTAACCACCAATCTTTAACTCATTGATCAAAAAAGAAAAAGAAGAAAAAGAAGAAGAAGGAGATGAAGATGAATATTTTAAAGTATATTAATGGAAATGGAATGAAATAATCAACAAGCATTGACCAAAGATAGAGAAGATCAAGGTCAAACAATAGTAGACAGAAGCAAAATGAAGATTAGAAGTCAAGAAACAAATAAAATATTTTTGGTATTTTTCAAAATTAAAATAATACTTGAATTAAAATAATAAAGAAAGGTAAAACTTCAAACTCACTTCAAATCAACTTTGAAAAGTCCAAGTGAATTATCCTAAGTTCAACAAGGTCAAACAAAGTTTGACAAAAAATTTCAGCATTTTTAGAAGTCAGAAACTATTTTTAATCAATTAAAAATGCATAAAAGTAACCTAATTGAATTAAAATCTAAAATAAATCTCAAATCAATTAATATATTGATGAGAATATTTTTCATAGAGCTATCATCATTCAAAGAGGTTGGAAAAATATTTTTGTATTTTTTGAATATCAAAAACTATTTAAAATGAATTAAAAATAAGCAGAACAGAGAAAATTCCTAAAAAATATCAAATGATAAAATAAAAAATATTAATAATCATTTTTAAAAACTATAAATTAAAAGGAGAAAAATGCAATTGGTCTCACATTTTTTGGACCAATAATGAAGGAGAGATGAATTTTTAAAATGAAATGGAATTAAAAGAAATAAAAGGAAATAAAAATCAGAAATTAAAATAATGAAAAAACGTGGAGAGTCTGATGTGATCTCATTAATTGACGTGGATCATCACGTGGCCAGGAGGCGCGCGCGCACCATACACACTAGTCAACTGAATAACACATGGCCTATGAAAAAGTCATAACAATGAGTGGATGGGATCTGATCTGAAAACACACACGCACGATCCAGATTGAATCTGGAGATTGGACGGTGACCTGCGCCACCGTCTTCTCCGGCCAGCTTCCTGCGAGGGCAAAATTTACAGAGAAATAAATGTGCATGAAAAGCCACGATCCAGGTACCAAATCCACTCTAGGTTTCTATATTAAGAGAAATCAGAGGTTGAATTTCTGTGGTGTTCAACTGAACTTGTTGGAATTTTAAAATTTAAAGCTCAAACCAACTGCCTCTATGAAGAGGACTTCAAATCACGCAACAATAACAAGAAACAAGCACAATATGAGCTGATTCGAAGAAAATAAAGTTTGAAGTGAACCTCTGATTTGTAGAGTTTGAGAGCACAATTTCTTGTTGTGGATGCTTGCAGTATACTCTAGGGATCAAAGTGAGCAAGGCTAAGGAACTTTAGATCTAAAACACAATCAATGAAATTGAATTCTAGATCTGAAAAATTGAGAGAAAATTGGTGAGTTCCTTTTGAGTGTGGTTGAGGGATCAGCCGTGCAACATTTAGGGCCTCCATGCATGGGCCTGTACAGGTGCATGGAGGGTCCAATTCCACTTGGATTTGCAAGTTTATGCTAATTGGAATCAAATTGGTCGTTCATATTGTGCACAATCATCTCATGCAATTCAAATTTAAATGATTTTCAAAAATGTACCAATATGTTCATGTCTTCAAAAATGCCATGTCCATACTTGAAACACAACCTTATGAGTAATGGTTGGAAAGATTTTTGGATGAGGATCATTTGTTATGTTGATAAAAACTTCATTTGGGCCTTGGAAATTGGTGAAAAGTGATCATGAAGTGTAGGGTGCAAAACATTTACATGTGAGATTTTCAAAAATAGCCAAACTTTAAGCACCTCTGTTTGATTGATGCAAGCTCCAAATGACAAAATCTTCAACATCAAAGTTGTAGATATTTTCAAGGAAATCAATTTGGACTTAAATTTTGCATCATTTTTATTTTTGATGAAGAAGTTATGGGCACTTGAAGTTGGACTTTTTCACATTTCAATGCTTTTGGTCCAAAGTGACCTATAATGTTTTGCATAACACATGTATTTATTTTAAGATTTTAAAATTTTGCTCAACATAACATTTGAATTATACATCTTAATATTTCCAATTAATTTTATCCCACCTCAAAATCATTAAAAATGAAGGAGTTATGTCCTTGGGAAGTTAACCCAAAATTAGGGTTTCAGTCAAAATGACCTATAATGTCTTGAAATGGATGATGACCTTCCAAGCTTCAAATCAATTTTTGATGAACATGAAAGTTGTTAATATGGTTACTAAGAACAATGTTTCTCTTGGGGTCATCTCCATTTGACAAACACATCAAAAGTTAGGTCTCAGTGTATTTCGAAATAGTCAGATGAATTGACTGATCAACTTCTCAAGTCCAAACCTCATATCTTGATGAATTGATGATTGAGGACACCCAAATAAGTTCAAGTATGCATGAAATGATGAATTAAAGAACTTACCTTGATTGCATTTGATCATGGGTTGAGGTTGCTTCATGGGCAAGGCACAGTTGATGAATAGATGAATTAAGGTTCCCTTGGGAAACAAACCTCAAACTCCTTTATTTTCTTTGATCAACATGATGAATTAAGATACTTGGGAGGCATATTTGAAGGATAAGAGCTTTGGGAACCATTTCCATGCTTGCTTTCATCTTCTCCTGGCCATATCAATGCACATAGGATCTCCTAGAAGCTTTGGATCTTGTGACTGCTCAAGCTACAAACAAGAGATGTTAGTGACATATTTTTATGCTTTTGGTTAGTGAATAAAAATGATATAAGCAATAATATACAATTCAAGCATGCTTGGTGACCTCAAACCAACTCTCAAAAGTTCCCATCCCAAAGGTAAGGAGCCAAGATGTTAAGATCCTTGAGGCAATGCAATGTCCAATGATATGATGCCATGAGGGATCTTAGGGTCAAAATTAGGGTCTTACACTTCCCAAACAAGTCCTTTCCTGTCAGAGTCATTAACTCTTTTCCCAGCTCGATGAACTGATCCTTCATTTCATCCATCTTCTCATACACGTCTGGGCCCTCAGTTGGCTTAGAATGGTAGATGGTATCCTCAACACGAGGTAAAATGTGAACAACTGGAGGTGGAAGTGACATGATCGAGCTAGATTTCGGCATAGAGACAAAGGTGGGTGCAAACCCTTCAGGCATAAAGTTGGACGACATTCCCCAAGGGAACCCAGCAGGCATGGAAGGACCGGATTGGCTGGCAGCTATAGGAACAGTCAAGGTAGCAACCTCAGAAATAACAGTCCTCTAGGGAGGAGTTGCAGGAGTTAGTGAAGGCTGATTCTGCGCGGCAAGAACAGACTCCATCATAGTAGTTAACCGTATAATCTCATCCTTTAGCTCTCTATTCTCTTGCTCTAAGTGCTCCATGATCTTGGGTTAATTAGCACGAGTGTTGTATCGGTGAGTTAGCTTGGCTGAAGCACAAAAGAATAACCGATAACACATATGGCGGAAGAAAACCTGCATTACAAATGATGCATGAAATGCAATGTTTTTGTTTATTTAATTTCAAGGAACATATGAAGTTCTATTTGCAAATATTAAATAATAGTAACAATTTGGTTGACCATAAAATCTCTTTTTATTCATAAAATTTGGAAGGATTACAATGAGTACAATTTCAAAAATCAAAGTATAAATACAAGAGAAAAGGAAACTAGTCATCCTAAGGATCCCTTAGCAACGATATCAAATGATCTAGTTGCGGGCGCGTACTTCCTTCAGATGCATTGAATATCGGACTCAAAATATATCTTCATCCGAGCCTTCTAAAGGACGAGCTGATCCACAATCTTCTTCCAAGCACTAGAAGGATGAGGCATACTAGAGGAATATGAACCCTCTGACTCTCTTTGTCTCTTCACTGCTCGGTCTTCAAGAAGTTCAACAAGCGAATCCTTGTCTTTTAACTTAAGCTACAACTTCTCATGCTTTCGGCTTAAAGCATGAAACCGTTCTTCCAACATGTGTCTCTCTTGCTCCATCTTAGTGAGCGCGTCTTCCAACTCCTCTACATCTTGGTTAGGGAATGTTAATGGCTTAGCCACATAGGTCTTTCACAAGCATACGACATCTTCAATTCCAAAGCTCTCCTCTTTACCCAAAGAGTGTAAGCTTCCAAAGCTACACAGTTACCCAGACCAAGCTCGAATCTTCCTTTCATATGCACCTTATGCCAAGCATGTATCATCTTCTGCTTCAAATGTTGGGGATCTTTACCTCTTGATATAAAACACCTTCTAACTGAGTGTTATTAGGTTTATCTCTCAAGGGGAACCCAAGTTGACGACGCGCCAAAGCAGGGTTGTAGTTGATTCCTCCTTGTATACCAATGAGAGGCACATTAGAGAATTCACCGCAACTATCAATAATCTCCAAGCTACCCAATACAGAGTCATACCAAGCAATATCATCATTAGTGAGAGACATAAGTCTCTGAGACCACCGTAGACATTGTTTATTCTCCAAGAAAGTAGGCGTCCGAGGCAAGTGCAAAATAAAACACTTGTACAGAAGAGGAACACATCACACAATAGTACCACCACCTTTAGGATTCCTCAAATGCAAAGAGAAATACATATCACCCAATAGAGTAGGAACAAGATTTCCAATCAAGAAAATTCTAATGGCGTTAACATAAAAAAAACCGTCAATGTTAGGGAACAGAGCTAAACCATAGATGAGAAACACAAAGATGGCTTCAAAGGCATCCACACTACCGGCTTGAGCAAAGATAATAGCTTTACGAATGAGGAACTCAGAAGTCAATCCTAAAACACCTCCTTTCACCCAATGAGTCTCAATCTCAGATTTCTTCAGATGAAGAGCTTCAACTACAATATGAGATCTGGGAATCTCCTCCAATCCACTAAAAGGTACTTTGTCAGAAACGGGTAATCCCAAGAGGTGGGCATACTCCTATAACATAGGCACAAGCTGATAATTGGGAAAAATGAAGCAACGATAAAGAGGATCATAGAATTGAACCAAAACGCTAAGAAGTCCTTCTATCACATCAGTAGATAATACAGACAAGAGCTTCCCATGACGTTGCTTAAAATCCAAGGGATCTAATACAAAGGATGACAACTTCCTTAGCTCTTTCAAATCAGGACATCTGAAACTGTACTTCTTAGTGTTCCTTCATCCAAAATCCATAGTCCGAAAATATTTGCAATTAAGACCTTAGTTCCTTGAAATTTATTTTTCTGTGATGAATGTTATGATGCGCATGTATGCATGAATGCAACAATCACGAACAAGGGATCACACACAAGGCAAGCATAAACAAAGGTCAAGGGATGGATCAAGTCCTTATCAAGACCAATCATCGATTTTGGTGGATTATGGTTTTCACCTTATCAACACCCAAGTTCCATTGATATTTACAAGACTTGATTGGATCAACCGAGAATCAAAGGGTTTGATGTGAGTCACGAGCATGGAGTTAGGTTAAGACCCATCCCAAAGAAGTGCACTATGGATAAAAACCTGTAGATCATGTTCTAAAAAGTTCCCAGAGTCTTAATTCCAGCTGTAGCGGAGTTTTCGTTACCTTTAGGTTTATTGACTAAACCAAAAGTAAACATACAATTCGAGTCGCCACCGCACTTTTATTTGTCCAAAGGAAATGTTAAAAAGCGAACAAAAGCCAAGGTAAGAAGTTTTTTAAATAAAAAAACTAATGAAAATGGGAAGGTTTTACGCACCCAAAACATCCTTAGTATTCTAAGGGTACCCTTTTTGCAAGTATGTGTTGTAGGTTAGTATTTATGAAAAGATTTGCGCAAAAGACTGGGGGGATGAGAAAATAATATGTTTTATTTACAAATTTGTTGTTTGAATGGATGAACCCATTGCCTACGTACCATCACAAAGGAGGATCAAAACCTCGTAGTTCGGGGTAAAAGTCACAAAGATTGGTGAATTGATTTGATCAAAAGCCTTGAGGTCTTTTATTATCAAAGGGAGAAAACTCAACCTAAACCAACAATCCACCATGTGAGGATGGCTTCAACATACTAATGAGGGGTTAACCTTATAATAAGTATGGAAGACTTATAATCCAATCACTAAGGATGATGTGAGATTTACATCAACCACTATGATAACTCAAACCTATGACTAATGTTTTATGAAAAGGTTTTAACAAAGTGGTCATTGGAACCACAAAACAACTTACAAGTTAGATTTATTTACAAAATAAGGTCAAAGTTGGGTTAAGATTTATTCACAATGAGTATTAATGAAAATAGTTTTGAAAAGTCAAAGGCTTAAGGCCTAGGTTTCTAATTTGAAACAAAGATAAAGTTTTGAAGAAAAGATTTCTGGCTTGAGTTAGAGTGGGGAGAAGTAGAGAAGGGCTAGTCCTAAAGCATACAAAGATAAGAGAGAAAAGATAAACCCTTGGAGTTCCGTTTCTTGAAATCATAGAGATGATTTCACTTCCAAAATTCATCATGATACAAGCTTCAAATGAAAAAGTGTTAAACATGAAATTTGTTCCCCTTGATCTCACCTTTCCAAATCGTCCAAGAACACGTCATTTGGTGAAAGTAACAAAGGACTTGCGCATGGGTGCAAGCTGAAGGACCATTTGGATGTTTTCCACTTCCATTTTTCATACACAATTGCATGGCCTTCCAACTTGAATTCAGCATGATGCACACTCATTTTTAGATCAGAACACATCATTTTATGGGCCTAGCAGATTACATCATCCTACACATATATCATCCTCCATGAGTCCCAAAAGTCAAGAGAATGTCAAGCTAGAAAGATGGTTCATGGTGGTTGACCAGAGAAAGTCAACTAGTCATATTTGGGGTTCCATAGACCTATCTCCTTCAATTTTGGTCATATGAAAATGATTCCAAGAGAAACGTTACTCAAAATGACATTCCAAAGGCGAAAGACTATCTCCTTCAATTTTGGTCATATGAAAATTATTCCAAGAGAAACGTTACTCAAAATTGTTCTTAGTTTTGCTTGGAAAGTCATTTTTTATGGTGAAAGTCTATAGGTCATTTAGTCTGAACCCTAGTTTGGAGGTCAACTTCCCAAGGCGATAACTTGCTCAATTTTTATTAGATAAAATCCATTAAATTCTAATTATCAAATTCAAGATGTTTACTTCAACTTTTATGTTTGGAGTAAGTTCAAATTCAACTTGAAAATGCATGTGCCAAAAAGAAACATTATAGGTCATTTTGGGCCAATACCATTGAACAAGTGATTTTCCTCAACTTCTAAAATGCATAACTCCTTTATGCCAAATCCAAATGAGGTCAAATTTATGACTAAATTGAATAGGTTTGAAAGAGCTACAACTTTCATTAAAGAACGCTTCTCATTTGAAGTCCATAGAAAAAGTTATTCAAGGTGGAAAAAGTGAACATTTGACTTGGGACATAGAAAAGTTTCAAATCTGTTTGATTTCCCAAAATTCCAACCCAAAATTCATCATGATACAAGCTTCAAATGAAAAAGTGTTCAACATGAAAGTTGTTCCCCTTGATCTCACCTTCCCAAAACGTCCAAGATCACCTCATTTGGCCAAAGTAACGAAGGACTTGCGCATGAGTGCAAGTTGAAGGACCATTTGGATGTTTTCCTCTTCCATTTTTCATGCACAATTGCATGGCCTTCCAACTTGAATTCAGCATGATGCACACTCATTTTTGGATCAGAACACATCATTTCATGGGCCTAGCACATTACATCATCCTACACATATATCATCCTCCATGAGTCGCAAAAGTTAAGAGAATGTCAAGTTAGCAAGATGGTTCATGGTGGTTGACCAGTGAAAGTCAACTAGTCAAAACCGGGGTTCCATAGAACCTATCTCCTTCAATTTTTGTCATAGGAAAATGATTCTAAGAGAAACGTTACTCAAAATGACAATCCAAAAAACTTTAATGTTGAAGTCTAGAGGTAAGTTTGCTTGGAAAGTCATTTTTTATGGTGAAAGACTATAGGTCATTTTGTCTGAACCCTAGTTTGGAGGTCAACTTCCCAAGGCCATAACTTGCTCAATTTTTATGAGATGAAATCCATTAAATTTTAATGATCAAATTGAAGATGTTTACTTCAACTTTTAGGTTTGGAGAAAGTTCAAATTCAACTTGCAAATGCATATGCGAACAAGAAACATTATCGATCATTTTTGGCCAATACCATTGAACAAGTGATTTTCCTCAACTTCTAAAATGCATAACTCCTTCATGCCAAATCCAATAAGGTCAAATTTGTGACTAAATTGAATAAGTTTGAAAGAGCTACAACTTTCATAAAAGAACGCTTCTCATTTGAAGTCCATCGAAAAAGTTATTCATAATGGAAAAAGTGAACATTTGACTTGGGACTTAGAAAAGTTTCAAATATGTTTAATTTCCCAAACATCAAACCCAAAATTCATCATGATACAAGCTTCATATGAAAAAGTGTTCAACATGAAAGTTGTTCCCCTTGATCTCACCTTTCCAAAACGTCCAAGATTACCCCATTTGGCTAAAGTAACGAAGGACTTATGCATGGGTGCAAGTTGAAGGACCATTTGGATGTTTTCCACTTCCATTTTTCATACACAATTGCATGGCCTTCCAACTTCATTTCAGCATGATGCACATTCATTTTTGGATCAGAACACATCATTTCATGGGTCTAGCACATTACGTCATCCTACACATATATCATCCTCCATAAGTCGCAAAATTCAAGAGAATGTCAAGCTAGCAAGATGGTTCATGGTGGTTGACCAGAGAAAGTCAACTAGTCAAAACTAGGGTTCCATAGACCATATCTCCTTCAATTTTTGTCATATGAAAATGATTCCAATGGAAACGTTACTCAATATGACAATCCAAGAAAGTTTAATGTTAAAGCCTAGAGGTAAGTTTGCCTGGAAAGTCATTTTTTATGGTGAAGGGCTATAGGTCATTTTGTCTGAACCCTAGTTTGGAGGTCAACTTCCCAAGGCGATAACTTGCTCAATTTTTATGAGATGAAATCCATTAAATTCTAATGATCAAATTCTAGATGTTTACTTCAACTTTTATGTTTGGAGTAAGTTCAAACTCAACTTGCAAATTCACGTGCCAAGAAGAAACATTATAAGTCATTTTGGGCCAATACCATTGAATAAGTGATTTTCCTCAATTTCTAAAATGCATAACTCCTTCATGCCAAATCCAAATAAGGTCAAATTTATGACTAAATTGAATAGGTTTGAAAGAGCTACAACTTTCATTAAAGAACGCTTCTCATTTGAAGTCCATAGAAAAAGTTATTCAAGGTGGAAAAAGTGGACATTTGACTTGGGACATAGAATATTTTCAAATATGTTTGATTTCCCAAACTTCCAACTCAAAATTCATCATGATACAAGCTTCAAATGAAAAAGC
The DNA here is from genome assembly GCF_024323335.1 of Lathyrus oleraceus. Lineage (NCBI taxonomy): Eukaryota > Viridiplantae > Streptophyta > Magnoliopsida > Fabales > Fabaceae > Lathyrus > Lathyrus oleraceus. Next base: position 262,395,559 of record NC_066580.1, read on the forward strand.
GTTCAACATGAAAGTTGTCCCCCTTGACCTCACCATTTCAAAACATCAAAGAACACCTCATTTGGCCAAAGTAACAAAGGACTTACGCATGGGTGCAAGTTGAAGGACCATTTGGATGTTTTCCACTTCCATTTTTCATACACAATTGCATGGCCTTCCAACTTGAATTCAGCATGATGCACACTCATTTTTGGATCAGAACACATCATTGCATGGGCCTAGCACATTACATCATCCTACACATATATCATCCTCCATGAGTCACAAAAGTTAAGAGAATGTCAAGCTAGGAAGATGGTTCATGGTGGTTGTCCAGAGAAAGTCAACTAGTCAAAACTGGGGTTCCATATACCATATCTCCTTCAATTTTTGTCATATGAAAATGATTCCAAGAGAAACGTTACTCAAAATGACAATCCAAAAAACTTTAATGTTGAAGTCTAGAGGTAAGTTTGCTTGGAAAGTCATTTTTTATGGTGAAAGACTATAGGTCATTTTGTCTGAACCCTAGTTTGGAGGTCAACATCCCAAGGCCATAACTTGCTCTATTTTTATGAGATGAAATCCATTAAATTTTAATGATCAAATTTAATATGTTTACTTCAACTTTTATGTTTTAAGGATGTTCAAATTCAACTTGCAAATGCATGTGCCAACAAGAAACATTATAGGTCATTTTGGGCCAATAACATTGAACAAGTGATTTTCCTCAACTTCTAAAATGCATAACTCCTTCATGCCAAATCCAATGAGGTCAAATTTGTGACTAAATTGTATAAGTTTGAATTAGCTACAACTTTCACTAAAGAACGCTTCTCATTTGAAGTCCATAGAAAAAGTTATTCAAGGAGGAAAAAGTGAACATTTGACTTGGGACTTAGAAAAGTTTTAAATGTGTTTGATTTCCTAAACTTCCAACTCAAAATTCATCATGATACAGGCTTCAAATGAAAAAGTGTTCAACATGAAAGTTGTTCCCCTTGATCTCACCTTTCCAAAACGTCCAAGTTCACCTCATTTGCCCAAAGTAACAATGGACTTGCGCATGGGGGCAAGTTGAAGGACCATGTGGATGTTTTCCACTTCCATTTTTCATACACAATTGCATGGCCTTCCAACTTGAATTCAGCATGATGCACACTCATTTTTGGATCAGAACACATCATTTCATGGGCCTAGCACATTACAACATCCTACATATATATCAGCCTCCATGAGTCCCAAAAGTGAAGAGAATGTCAAGCTAGAAAGATGGTTCATGGTGGTTGACCAGAGAAAGTCAACTAGTCAAATTTGGGGTTCCATAGACCTATCTCCTTCAATTTTGGTCATATGAAAATGATTCCAAGAGAAACGTTACTCAAAATGACATTCCAAAGGCGAAAGACTATCTCCTTCAATTTTGGTCATATGAAAATTATTCCAAGAGAAACGTTACTCAAAATTGTTCTTAGTTTTGCTTGGAAAGTCATTTTTTATGGTGAAAGTCTATAGGTCATTTTGTGTGAACCCTAGTTTGGAGGTCAACTTCCCAAGGCTATAACTTGCTCAATTTTTATTAGATAAAATCCATTAAATTCTAATTATCAAATTCAAGATGTTTACTTCAACTTTTATGTTTGGAGTAAGTTCAAATTCAACTTGCAAATTCACGTGCCAAGAAGAAACATTATAAGTCATTTTGGGCCAATACCATTGAACAAGTGATTTTCCTCAATTTCTAAAATGCATAACTCCTTCATGCCAAATCCAAATAAGGTCAAATTTATGACTAAATTGAATAGGTTTGAAAGAGCTACAACTTTCATTAAAGAACGCTTCTCATTTGAAGTCCATAGAAAAAGTTATTCAAGGTGGAAAAAGTGGACATTTGACTTGGGACATAGAATATTTTCAAATATGTTAGATTTCCCAAACTTCCAACTCAAAATTCATCATGATACAAGCTTCAAATGAAAAAGCGTTCAACATGAAAGTTGTTCCCCTTGACCTCACCATTTCAAAACATCAAAGAACACCTCATTTGGCCAAAGTAACAAAGGACTTACGCATGGGTGCAAGTTGAAGGACCATTTGGATGTTTTCCACTTCCATTTTTCATACACAATTGCATGGCCTTCCAACTTGAATTCAGCATGATGCACACTCATTTTTGGATCAGAACACATCATTGCATGGGCCTAGCACATTACATCATCCTACACATATATCATCCTCCATGAGTCACAAAAGTTAAGAGAATGTCAAGCTAGGAAGATGGTTCATGGTGGTTGTCCAGAGAAAGTCAACTAGTCAAAACTGGGGTTCCATATACCATATCTCCTTCAATTTTTGTCATATGAAAATGATTCCAAGAGAAACGTTACTCAAAATGACAATCCAAAAAACTTTAATGTTGAAGTCTAGAGGTAAGTTTGCTTGGAAAGTCATTTTTTATGGTGAAAGACTATAGGTCATTTTGTCTGAACCCTAGTTTGGAGGTCAACATCCCAAGGCCATAACTTGCTCTATTTTTATGAGATGAAATCCATTAAATTTTAATGATCAAATTTAATATGTTTACTTCAACTTTTATGTTTTAAGGATGTTCAAATTCAACTTGCAAATGCATGTGCCAACAAGAAACATTATAGGTCATTTTGGGCCAATAACATTGAACAAGTGATTTTCCTCAACTTCTAAAATGCATAACTCCTTCATGCTAAATCCAATGAGGTCAAATTTGTGACTAAATTGTATAAGTTTGAATTAGCTACAACTTTCACTAAAGAACGCTTCTCATTAGAAGTCCATAGAAAAAGTTATTCAAGGAGGAAAAAGTGAACATTTGACTTGGGACTTAGAAAAGTTTTAAATGTGTTTGATTTCCTAAACTTCCAACTCAAAATTCATCATGATACAGGCTTCAAATGAAAAAGTGTTCAACATGAAAGTTGTTCCCCTTGATCTCACCTTTCCAAAACGTCCAAGTTCACCTCATTTGCCCAAAGTAACAATGGACTTGCGCATGGGGGCAAGTTGAAGGACCATTTGGATGTTTTCCACTTCCATTTTTCATACACAATTGCATGGCCTTCCAACTTGAATTCAGCATGATGCACACTCATTTTTGGATCAGAACACATCATTTCATGGGCCTAGCACATTACATCATCCTACATATATATCAGCCTCCATGAGTCCCAAAAGTCAAGAGAATGTCAAGCTAGAAAGATGGTTCATGGTGGTTGACCAGAGAAAGTCAACTAGTCAAATTTGGGGTTCCATAGACCTATCTCCTTCAATTTTGGTCATATGAAAATGATTCCAAGAGAAACGTTACTCAAAATGACATTCCAAAGGCGAAAGACTATCTCCTTCAATTTTGGTCATATGAAAATTATTCCAAGAGAAACGTTACTCAAAATTGTTCTTAGTTTTGCTTGGAAAGTCATTTTTTATGGTGAAAGTCTATAGGTCATTTTGTCTGAACCCTAGTTTGGAGGTCAACTTCCCAAGGCGATAACTTGCTCAATTTTTATGAGATAAAATCCATTAAATTCTAATTATCAAATTCAAGATGTTTACTTCAACTTTTATGTTTGGAGTAAGTTCAAATTCAACTTGCAAATTCACGTGCCAAGAAGAAACATTATAAGTCATTTTGGGCCAATACCATTGAACAAGTGATTTTCCTCAATTTCTAAAATGCATAACTCCTTCATGCCAAATCCAAATAAGGTCAAATTTATGACTAAATTGAATAGGTTTGAAAGAGCTACAACTTTCATTAAAGAACGCTTCTCATTTGAAGTCCATAGAAAAAGTTATTCAAGGTGGAAAAAGTGGACATTTGACTTGGGACATAGAATATTTTCAAATATGTTTGATTTCCCAAACTTCCAACTCAAAATTCATCATGATACAAGCTTCAAATGAAAAAGCGTTCAACATGAAAGTTGTTCCCCTTGACCTCACCATTTCAAAACATCAAAGAACACCTCATTTGGCCAAAGTAACAAAGGACTTACGCATGGGTGCAAGTTGAAGGACCATTTGGATGTTTTCCACTTCCATTTTTCATACACAATTGCATGGCCTTCCAACTTGAATTCAGCATGATGCACACTCATTTTTGGATCAGAACACATCATTGCATGGGCCTAGCACATTACATCATCCTACACATATATCATCCTCCATGAGTCACAAAAGTTAAGAGAATGTCAAGCTAGGAAGATGGTTCATGGTGGTTGTCCAGAGAAAGTCAACTAGTCAAAACTGGGGTTCCATATACCATATCTCCTTCAATTTTTGTCATATGAAAATGATTCCAAGAGAAACGTTACTCAAAATGACAATCCAAAAAACTTTAATGTTGAAGTCTAGAGGTAAGTTTGCTTGGAAAGTCATTTTTTATGGTGAAAGACTATAGGTCATTTTGTCTGAACCCTAGTTTGGAGGTCAACATCCCAAGGCCATAACTTGCTCTATTTTTATGAGATGAAATCCATTAAATTTTAATGATCAAATTTAATATGTTTACTTCAACTTTTATGTTTTAAGGATGTTCAAATTCAACTTGCAAATGCATGTGCCAACAAGAAACATTATAGGTCATTTTGGGCCAATAACATTGAACAAGTGATTTTCCTCAACTTCTAAAATGCATAACTCCTTCATGCCAAATCCAATGAGGTCAAATTTGTGACTAAATTGTATAAGTTTGAATTAGCTACAACTTTCACTAAAGAACGCTTCTCATTTGAAGTCCATAGAAAAAGTTATTCAAGGAGGAAAAAGTGAACATTTGACTTGGGACTTAGAAAAGTTTTAAATGTGTTTGATTTCCTAAACTTCCATCTCAAAATTCATCATGATACAGGCTTCAAATGAAAAAGTGTTCAACATGAAAGTTGTTCCCCTTGATCTCACCTTTCCAAAACGTCCAAGTTCACCTCATTTGCCCAAAGTAACAATGGACTTGCGCATGGGGGCAAGTTGAAGGACCATGTGGATGTTTTCCACTTCCATTTTTCATACACAATTGCATGGCCTTCCAACTTGAATTCAGCATGATGCACACTCATTTTTGGATCAGAACACATCATTTCATGGGCCTAGCACATTACAACATCCTACATATATATCAGCCTCCATGAGTCCCAAAAGTGAAGAGAATGTCAAGCTAGAAAGATGGTTCATGGTGGTTGACCAGAGAAAGTCAACTAGTCAAATTTGGGGTTCCATAGACCTATCTCCTTCAATTTTGGTCATATGAAAATGATTCCAAGAGAAACGTTACTCAAAATGACATTCCAAAGGCGAAAGACTATCTCCTTCAATTTTGGTCATATGAAAATTATTCCAAGAGAAACGTTACTCAAAATTGTTCTTAGTTTTGCTTGGAAAGTCATTTTTTATGGTGAAAGTCTATAGGTCATTTTGTGTGAACCCTAGTTTGGAGGTCAACTTCCCAAGGCGATAACTTGCTCAATTTTTATTAGATAAAATCCATTAAATTCTAATTATCAAATTCAAGATGTTTACTTCAACTTTTATGTTTGGAGTAAGTTCAAATTCAACTTGCAAATTCACGTGCCAAGAAGAAACATTATAAGTCATTTTGGGCCAATACCATTGAACAAGTGATTTTCCTCAATTTCTAAAATGCATAACTCCTTCATGCCAAATCCAAATAAGGTCAAATTTATGACTAAATTGAATAGGTTTGAAAGAGCTACAACTTTCATTAAAGAACGCTTCTCATTTGAAGTCCATAGAAAAAGTTATTCAAGGTGGAAAAAGTGGACATTTGACTTGGGACATAGAATATTTTCAAATATGTTTGATTTCCCAAACTTCCAACTCAAAATTCATCATGATACAAGCTTCAAATGAAAAAGCGTTCAACATGAAAGTTGTTCCCCTTGACCTCACCATTTCAAAACATCAAAGAACACCTCATTTGGCCAAAGTAACAAAGGACTTACGCATGGGTGCAAGTTGAAGGACCATTTGGATGTTTTCCACTTCCATTTTTCATACACAATTGCATGGCCTTCCAACTTGAATTCAGCATGATGCACACTCATTTTTGGATCAGAACACATCATTGCATGGGCCTAGCACATTACATCATCCTACACATATATCATCCTCCATGAGTCACAAAAGTTAAGAGAATGTCAAGCTAGGAAGATGGTTCATGGTGGTTGTCCAGAGAAAGTCAACTAGTCAAAACTGGGGTTCCATATACCATATCTCCTTCAATTTTTGTCATATGAAAATGATTCCAAGAGAAACGTTACTCAAAATGACAATCCAAAAAACTTTAATGTTGAAGTCTAGAGGTAAGTTTGCTTGGAAAGTCATTTTTTATGGTGAAAGACTATAGGTCATTTTGTCTGAACCCTAGTTTGGAGGTCAACATCCCAAGGCCATAACTTGCTCTATTTTTATGAGATGAAATCCATTAAATTTTAATGATCAAATTTAATATGTTTACTTCAACTTTTATGTTTTAAGGATGTTCAAATTCAACTTGCAAATGCATGTGCCAACAAGAAACATTATAGGTCATTTTGGGCCAATAACATTGAACAAGTGATTTTCCTCAACTTCTAAAATGCATAACTCCTTCATGCCAAATCCAATGAGGTCAAATTTGTGACTAAATTGTATAATTTTGAATTAGCTACAACTTTCACTAAAGAACGCTTCTCATTTGAAGTCCATAGAAAAAGTTATTCAAGGAGGAAAAAGTGAACATTTGACTTGGGACTTAGAAAAGTTTTAAATGTGTTTGATTTCCTAAACTTCCAACTTAAAATTCATCATGATACAGGCTTCAAATGAAAAAGTGTTCAACATGAAAGTTGTTCCCCTTGATCTCACCTTTCCAAAACGTCCAAGTTCACCTCATTTGCCCAAAGTAACAATGGACTTGCGCATGGGTGCAAGTTGAAGGACCATTTGGATGTTTTCCACTTCCATTTTTCATACACAATTGCATCGCCTTCAACCTTGAATTCAGCATGATGCACACTCATTTTTGGATCAGAACACATCATTTCATGGGCCTAGCACATTACATAATCCTACACATATATCATCCTTGAAATTCTGGTATCAGATATAAGATGTCGAAGGTAATGTCACGACACTAATATCTGTTAATACACAATGGATAATAAACAGAATTGTAAAGTTATCAACACAAGCAATTGTTAACCCAGTTCGATGCAACTCACTTACGTCTGGGGGCTACCAAGCCAGGAAGGAATTCCACTAAAATAGAATTAGTTCAAAGACTATCCGTACACTTCACCAAGTTACAGTATTTCTCACCTAATCTCTACCCGTGCAATTTCTACATAAGCACTCTTAGATATGAGAACCCACTCACTTCCCTTACAATCACACACCCGTGATTATAAATAACAATCCCTTGTGAAAAGAAAATACTTTTCAATTACAATATTCTTGATTTTACTTCACAGTTTCAATCAAGAAGACACACTCTTGATCTTGCTTCAAAGCTTTGATCAAGAAGACAAATCAGTCCAATTCAATCATCTATGGATGACTTGAATGACCTATAGACACAAACCCTAGCTCTCTCTCTAAATTTCGCTCAGTCTTGGTTGTGTGTACAATCAGGTTTTCTAAGTCCCTTTTTATAGAAACATTGGACAGCTTGAAAACCCTAAATATATTTTCTAATTAAATCTTTTCATATCAGCTGTAAAGATCTCCTTGGAAAATAAACAAATCTGGTTGATATCCCTGATAGATTGCGCCAGCTAGCCATATCTTCAATCAACCAATGATTGCCACCAATTATGCAATTACAAAATAGCAGGTACCTTTATACTGAATGTTCTGTGTACAGGATGTCATGACATCGGGTCTGACATCTGGAAAAATCCCGCATAATCCAGTTTCCTTTTATAGCAGGTACAGCCATATCAGTTACCATGACAATGAATAGGTCAACTGACACAATCCTGCAGCATATGTCTTCCAATTTAGCTCCAGCAGGTACATCCAATATCAGAAGCCTTAGCATTGTAAGTGGCATTCTAAAACAATCCTGCTTGCATATGTTCTTCAACTCCAGCAGGTACATAGGATATCTCATGTTAAGACATCACACATAACATCTTGTGAACACTCTTTGTTTTACCAAAATTGCTGCCAACTCTTAGAAACAAAATTCCTCCATGAGTCCCAAAAGTCAAGAGAATATCAAGCTAGAAAGATGGTTCATGGTGGTTGACCAGAGAAAGTCAACTAGTCAAAACTGGGGATCCATAGACCCTATCTCCTTCAATTTTTGTCATATTAAAATGATTCCAAGAGAAAAGTTACTCAAAATGACATTCCAAAAAACTTTAATGTTGAAGTCTAGATGTAGTTTTGCTTGGAAAGTCATTTTTTATGGTGAAAGACTATAGGTCATTTTGTCTGAACCCTAGTTTGGAGGTCAACTTCCCAAGGTGATAACTTGCTCAATTTTTATGAGATGAAATCCATTAAATTCGAATGATCAAATTCAAGATGTTTACTTCAACTTTTATGTTTGGAGGAAGTTCAAATTCAACTTGCAAATTCATGTGCCAATAAGAAACATTATAGGTCATTTTGGGCCAATACCATTGAGCAAGTGATTTTCCTCAACTTCTAAAATGCATAACTCCTTCTTTCCAAATCCAAATGAGGTCAAATTTGTGACTAAATAGAATAGGTTTGAAAGAGCTAAAACTTTCATTAAAGAAAGCTTCTCATTTGAAGTCCAAAGAAAACGTTATTCAAGGTGGAAAAAGTGAACATTTGACTTGGGACTTAGAAAAGTTTCAAATATGTTTGATTTCCCAAATTTCCAACTCAAAATTCATCATGATACAAGCTTCAAATTAAAAAGTGTTCAACATGAAAATTGTTTCACTTGAACTCACCTTTCCAAAACGTCCAAGATCACCTCATTTGGCCAAAGTAATAATGGACTTGCGCATGGGTGCAAGTTGAAGGACCATTTGGATGTTTTCCACTTCCATTTTTCATACACAATTGCTTGGCCTTCCAACTTGAATTCAGCATGATGCACACCCATTTTTGGATCAGAACACATCATTTCATAGGCCTAGCACATTACATCATCCTACACATATAACATCCTCCATGAGTCCCAAAAGTCAAGAGAATGTCAAGCTAGCAAGATGGTTCATGGTGGTTGGCCAGAGAAAGTTAACTAGTCAAAACTGGGGTTCCATAGACGCTATCTCCTTCAATGTTTGTCATATTAAAATGATTCCAAGAGAAACGTTACTCAAAATGACATTCCAAAAAACTTTAATGTTGATATCTAGATGTAGTTTTGCTTGGAAAGTCATTTTTTATGGTGAAAGACTATAGGTCATTTTGTCTGAACCCTAGTTTGGAGGTCAACTTCCCAAGGCGATAACTTGCTCAATTTTTATGAGATAAAATCCATTAAATTCTAATGACCAAATTCATGATCTTTACTTCAACTTTTATGTTTGGAGGAAGTTCAAATTTAACTTGCAAATTCACGTGCCAAGAAGAAACATTATAGGTCATTTTGGGCCACTACCATTGAACAAGTGATTTTCCTCAACTTCTAAAATGCATAACTCCTTCATGCCAAATCCAAATAAGGTCAAATTTATGACTAAATTGAATAGGTTTGAAAGAGCTACAACTTTCATTCAAGAACGCTTCTCATTTTAAGTCCATAGAAAAAGTTATTTAAGGTGGAAAAAATGAACATTTGACTTGGGACATAGAAAATTTTTCAAATATGTTTGATTTCCCAAACTTCCAACTCAAAATTCATCATGATACAAGCTTAAAATGAAAAGTGTTCAACATGGAAGTTGTTCCCCTTGATCTCACATTTCCAAAACATCCAAGATAACCTCATTTGGCCAAAGTAACAATGGACTTGCGCATGGGTGCAAGTTGAAGGACCATTTGGATGTTTTCCACTTCCATTTTTCATACACAATTGCATGGCCTTCCAACATGAATTTAGCATGATGCACACTCATTTTTGGATCAGAACACATCATTTCATGGGCCTAGCACATTACATCATCCTACACATATATCATCCTCCATGAGTCCCAAAAGTCAAGAGACTGTCAAGCTAGAAAGATGGTTCGTGGTGGTTGACCAGAGAAAGTAAACTAGTCGAAACTGGGGTTCCATATACCCTATCTCCTTCAATTTTTGTCATATTAAAATGATTCCAAGAGAAACGTTACTCCAAATGACATTCCAAAAAACGTGAATGTTGAATTCTAGATGTAGTTTTGCTTGAAAGTCATTTTTTATGGTGAAAGACTATATGTAATTTTGTCTGAACCCTAGTTTGGAGGTTAACTTCCCAAGGTCATAACTTGCTCAATTTTAATGAGATGAAATCCATTAAATTCTAATGATAGAATTTTATATGTTTACTTCAAATTTTATGTTTGGAGGAAGTTCAAATTCAACTTGCAAATGCATGTGACAACAAGAAACATTATAGGTCATTTTGGGCCAATACCATTGAACAAGTGATTTTCCTCAACTTCTAAAATGCATAACTCCTTTATGCCAAATCCAAATGAGGTCAAATTTATGACTAAATTGAATAGGTTTGAAAGAGCTACAACTTTCATTAAAGAACTCTTCTCATTTGAAGTCCATAGAAAAAGTTATTCGAGGTGGAAAAAGTGAACATTTGACTAAGGACTTAGAAAAGTTTCAAATATGTTTGATTTCCCAAACTTTCAACTCAAAATTCATCATGATACAAGCTTCAAATGTAAAAGCATTCAACATGAAAGTTGTTCCCCTTCACCTTACATTTTCAAAACATCCAAGAACACCTCATTTGGCCAAAGTAACAAACGACTTGCGCATGGGTGCAAGTTGAAGGACCATTAGGGTGTTTTCCACTTCCATTTTTCGTACACAATTGCATGGCCTTTTAACTTGAATTCAGCATGATGCACACTCATTTTTGGATCAGAACACATCATTTCATGGGCGTAGCACATTACATCATCCTACACATATATCATCCTCCATGAGTCCCAAGAGTCAAAAGAATGTCAAGCTAGCAAGATGGTTCATGGTGGTTGACCAGAGAAAGTCAACCAGTCAAAACCGGGGTTCCATAGACCCTATCACCTTCAATTTTTGTCATATGAAAATGATTCCAAGAGAAATGTTACTCAAAATTACAATCCAAAAAACTTTAATGTTAAAGCCTAGAGGTAAGTTTGCTTAAAAAGTCATTTTTTATGGTGAAAGACTATAGGTCATTTTGTCTGAACCCTAGTTTAGAGGTCAACTTCCCAAGGCCATAACTTGCTCAATTTTTATGAATGAAATCCATTAAATTTTAATGATTAAATTGAAGATGTTTACTTCAACTTTTATGTTTGGAGGAAGTTCAAATTCAACTTGCAAATGCATGTGCCAACAAGAAACATTATAGGTCATTTTGGGGCAATACCATAGAACAAGTGATTTTCCTCAACTTCTAAAATGCATAACTTCTTCATGCCAAATCCAATAAGGTCAAATTTGTGACTAAATTGAATAGGTTTGAAAGAGCTACAACTTTCATTAAAGAACGCTTCGCATTTGAAGTCCATAGAAAAAGTTATTCAAGGTGGAATAAGTGAACATTTGACTTGGGACTTAGAAATTTTTCAAATATGTTTGATTTCCCAAACTTCCAACTCAAAATTCATCGTGATACAAGCTTCAAATGAAAAAGTGTTCAACATGAAAGTTGTTCCCCTTGATCTAACATTTCCCACACGTCCAAGATAACCCCATTTGGCCAAAGTAACGAATGACTTGCGCAAGGGTGCAAGTTGAAGGACCATTTGAATGTTTTCCAATTCCATTTTTCGTACACAATTGCATGGCCTTCCAACTTGAATTCAGCATGATGCACACTCATTTTTGGATCAGAACACATCATTTAATGGGCCTAGCACATTACATCATCCTACACATATATCATCCTCCGTGAGTCGCAAAAGTTAAGAGAATGTCAAGCTAGCAAGATGGTTCATGGTGGTTGACCAGAGAAAGTCAACTAGTCAAAACTGGGGTTCCATAGACCCCGTCTCCTTCAATTTTTGTCATATGAAAATGAATCCAAGAGAAACGTTACTCAAAATGACAATCCAAAAAGCTTTAATGTTGAAGTTTAGAGGTAAGTTTGCTTGGAAATTCATTTTATATGGTGAAAGTCTATAGGTCATTTTGTCTGAACCCTAGTTTGGAGGTCAACTTCCCAAGGCCCTAACTTGCTCAATTTTTATGAGATGAAATCCATTAAATTTTAATGATCAAATTGAAGATGTTTACTTCAACTTTTATGTTTGGAGGAAGTTCAAATTCAACTTGCAAATGCATGTGCCAACAAGAAACATTATAGGTCATTTTTGGCCAATATCATTGAACAAGTGATTTTCCTCAACTTCTAAAATGCATAACTCCTTCATGCCAAATCCAATAAGGTCAAATTTGTGACTAAATTGAATAAGTTTGAAAGAGCTACAACTTTCATGAAAGAACGCTTCTCATTTGAAGTCCATAGAAAAAGTTATTCATAATGGAAAAAGTGAACATTTGACTTGGGACTTAGAAAAGTTTCAAATATGTTTGATTTCCCAAACTTCAAACGCAAAATTCATCATGATACATGTAAAACCCCTTTTTCTACCCCAAATTATTTAGCATATAATCAGAGTAAATAAGCACGCATATAAAGAAAAGTGCGTCACATCGACGTTTTCGAAACTTAAGACTTTCAAAAACCAACAATACACCTGGTCATTCAAAATAACACATTTCACTCATCATGAATAATCATGCAATATGTGTTCGCAGCGGAAATAAAGAATACTGATGTAATTCATAATATGATCCATGTCCCAACCCATGATCATCTCTCAATAATCACTTCAAATAAAATAAAACAATTAATGACATAAAGCATATCAAAATAAGATATGAGTTCAATACCACTAATCTACCCAGTGTTACATGACCAGCGCATTGACTCATTACCTAATTTCAAACTAAATACGGAAACTCTCCAGCTATTCTTGAGCGAGCTACCGTCCACCTACTCCAGCAATACTACTCTGTAGTATCTGCATGATACCCAATGTAAAGGTAACATTCAAACAGAAAGGGTGAGAATTCAAATCAATATGAAATAGCATAATAAGGCACAATGATTTAAAACCCAATTTAAGAATTTATCACACTTGGTATAATCACGTCAATAATATTAACCAACAATCATCTCACATATTTCAAACAAACATCGCATCCACATCAATACATGCATTCAATGATCACATAACTATAGACGACTCAATGCAAGACAATGTGACTCTATGCATGTGGTACCTCAATGTGAACTCAAAGTTTCACCGCTTTCCGATTCAATATCTAGAATCCAAGCCACGCTTCCGATCTGGACAAGACCAAAGCCCTACGTTTGTTTCCAATGAAGGATCACCGCTTAATACTACGCCTAATCCCAATTAAGGATTAACGTCTACTACGTCTGTTTCCAATGAAGGATCGCCGCTTAATACTACGCCTGATTCCAATTAAGAATCAACGTCTGCTCATGTGAACCCACAGTTTCACCACTTCCACAATGAAGTCAACCATGCTATGAATGAATGCACACATACCAACACATATGCAATTAAGACCATGTATACCGTCTTAACATTCCACATATCACCATGACTCACAATTGGTACATACACACATTCATCACAACACATCAATTACGATTACATATACACATCCATAACCATAAATCATTCACAATTCAATAATGGTATACATACACATTCATACAATATGTTATTCACCAATATAGGCCAATCATCAAATATGTACACATAGATTTCATTCCAAAACACACACAACATTTAAATATCAATTTTTCACTTTTCAAACAGTGTTAACCGGTTAACGCCCTGGGTTAATCGGTTAACGCAAAATAGAATGCGCTTCTTGGCAATTTATAACAGTGTTAACCGGTTAACGCCCTGGGTTAACCAGTTAACGCAAGACAAAATGCAATTTTTTCAATATCGCAACAGTGTTAACCGGTTAACGCCCTGGGTTAACCGGTTAACGCAAAACAGAATGCTGTTCCTGCGCTAACACGAAACAGAATGCAGATTTCCCCGCATTTTTCATCGTTGGAGGACTTCCGGATCTCCGATTTCGATTCCGTAAAAAGCTACACGTTCAGAAAATTATGACTCATCCAAATATATATTCATTCACAGTTTTAGCATAATTTAGTCATCACAATTCAAGAGTATTTATCAAGACCTAATAATTCCAAAACAATGCCAATTAAGGATTTCAACCTAAAACATGTCCCTACCCATTGACCCAATCATACTAACCCATAATAATAAGGATTTCCCCCCTTACCTTGTCAATTTGATGGAAACCTTGACTCCTCTCGCTTTTCCTCTCCTCTTTCTCTATTGCCTTCAGTGCTCAAGTGAATTCTAATTCTCACTTCCTCCACTCTTACTATTTATAATAGTATTCTAGTTTGGCTTAAATCATCTAATTTAATCACTAGGCCCAATAATACCTAATATTTAAATACCTCTATTTAAATTTAAATAATTAACCACTCACTATGCAACCAAGTTAATTAATTAATTCAATTATTTAATTATTTCTCATATCCACTAGATAATGATTTAATACACCAATTAATTAATTAACACTCCACATAATTATATTAAAGTTATAATAATAATAGTATAATAATTCAATACTAAAAAAAAAAGGGTTGTTACAACTCTCCCCCACTTAAAAGATTTTCGTCCTCGAAAATTTACCTCAAACGAACAACTCCGGATATGATTCCCTCATCTTATCCTCGAGTTCCCACGTAATATTTCCATTGGCGGCTCCGCCCCATATCACTTTTACCAAAGCAATCTCCTTACCACGAAGCTTCTTCATTTCTCGATCTTTAATCTGCACAGGGGATGTATCAACCGTCAAATTATCCCATAATTGCACATCATCTAATGGAATAACATGCGATGGATCCGCAATGTACTTCCTCAATTGAGACACATGGAATACATCATGAAGATTAGAAAGTGATGGTGGTAATGCAATCCGATATGCAACTTCACCTATCCTCTCGGAAATCTGATAAGGACCAATGAAACGCGGCGTCAACTTACGCGACTTCAAAGCTCTACCAACACCCGTTATTGGCGTAACTCGAAGAAACACATGCTCGTCTTTCTCAAACTCAAGAGCTTTCCTCCTCTTATCATGATAACTCTTTTGACGACTCTGAGAAGCCTTCATCTTCCCTTGAATCATCTTAATCTTATCTGTAGTCTCTTGAATCAACTCGGGTCCAACCACAACACTCTCTCCCGATTCGTACCAACATAAAGGAGTTCTACACCTTCTGCCATAAAGGCCTCAAACGGTGCCATTCCAATACTCGAATGGAAACTGTTATTATATGTAAACTCGATTAAAGGCAAGAAACTATACCAATTTGCTCCTTGTTCCAAAACACAAGACCTCGAAAGATCTTCAAGTGACTGAATAGTCCTCCCCGTTTGACCATCAGTTTGCGGATGATATACTGAACTCAAACGCAACTTCGTACCCAAAGCACTTTGCAAACCTTCCCAAAATCTCAAAGTGAACCTCGGATCTCTATCCGAAACAATACTCGACGGTATACCATGCAAACACATAATTCTCTCGACGTACAACTTAGCAAGTCTCTCCATCGAATAATCCATTCTCATCGGAATAAAATGAGCACACTTCGTCAGTCTGTCCACAACGACCCAAATCGCCTCACAATTACTCGATGTTCTTGGTAAGCCCGAAACAAAATCCATAGAGATACTATCCCACTTCCACTCGGGGATAGATAACGATTGCATCAAACCAGACGGCTTTTGATGTTCAATCTTTGACTTTTGACAAGTCAAACATGAATACACAAATTCCGCTACATCCTTTTTCATACCTTGCCACCAAAACATCTTCCTCAAGTCTTGATACATCTTAGTAGCACCAGGATGAATACTCATACCACTTCTATGCCCTTCCTCAAGAATCCTCTTTCTCAAATCCATACCATCCGGAACACACACTCGATCACGACACCTCATGATACCATTCTCATCAATCCGAAAGTCACCACCTTTACCTTAGTTAATCAATGTCATAACATCGACTAACTTCAAATCTGACCTCTGACCTTCTCTAATCTCGTCAAGAATGTCACACGTAAGCTTCAACATCCCAAGCTTAACACACAAAGACGTCGCTTCACAAACCAAACTCAAATCCCTAAATTGCTCCAACAATTCAAACTCTCGCATCATCAACATAGACATATGCAATGACTTTCTACTCAATGCATCGGCTACAACATTCGCCTTCCCAGGATGATAATTCAAACCAAAATCATAATCCTTCAAGAATTCCAACCATCTCCTTTGCCTCATATTCAATTCTTTCTGATCGAACAAGTACTTCAAACTCTTGTGATCACTAAACACATCAAACCTCGATCCAAACAAGTAATGTCTCCAAAGCTTCAACACAAACACAACGACGGCCAACTCTAAATCATGCGTCAGATAATTCTTCTCATGAACCTTGACTTGCCTTGAAGCATAAGCTACCACTTGCCCCTTTTGCATCAGAACACCTCCTAAACCCAACAAAGAAGCATCGCAATACACCACGAAGGTTTCTAACGGATCCGGTAAAATCAAAATAGGAGCCGTAGTCAATCTTCTCTTAAGCTCTTGAAAATTCGCTTCACACTGCGAAGTCTAAATGAAAGCTTGACCCTTCCTAGTCAACTGCGTCAACGGTAACGACTACTTAGAAAATCCCTCAATGAACTTCCTATAATAACCAGCCAAACCAAGGAAACGTCGAATCTCAGCAACAGACTTAGGAGCTTCCCACTGAGATACAACTTCGATCTTCGTAGGACCCACAGAAATCCCACCGCTCGAAATCACATGTCCAAGAAAACTTACTTCACTCAACCAAAATTCACATTTAGAGAGTTTAGCAAACAACTTCCTCTCTTTCAACACCGATAACACAACCTTCAAATGCTCTGCATGATCCTCTTCGCCCTTGGAATAAATCAATATATCATCGATGAACACAACCACAAACTTATCCAGATAATCATGAAAGATTCTATTCATATACTCCATAAATACACCAGGTGCATTCGTCACCCCAAAAGGCATCACGGAGTACTCGTAGTGACCGTACCTTGTCCTAAAAGCAGTCTTCTGAATATCCTCGGCCTTTACACGAATCTGATGATACCCAGACCTCAAATCAATTTTGCTAAACACACAAGCTCCAACCAGCTGATCCATCAGATCGTCAATCCTCGGAAGTGGATACGTGTTCTTAATCGTCACTTTATTCAGTTGTCTATAATCAACACATAATCTCATAAAACCTTCTTTCTTCTTGACCAACAGAACAGGTGCACCCCACGGCGACACACTAGGACGAATAAAATTCTTCTCGAGTAAGTCTTCAAGTTGACTCTTCAACTCTTTCAACTCAGAAGCGGACATTCGATAGGGAGCCATCGATACAGGACTAGTTCCAGGAACTAAATCAACCGAAAACTCGACCTCTCGTTTCGGCGGTAAATCACTTATATCTTCCGGAAATATCTCCGCAAATTCATAAACTATTGGCAGTTCTTCGATCGTCCTCTTCTCCCGAATATCCAAAGTTGCCAACAACATAAACAATTCGGCACCATCTTGCACCGATTCATCAACTTGCTTAGCAGACACACACCAATCTTCCTTAGCATCAACCTCAGGAAAAATAACCATCTTCTCGAAACAGTTGATATACATCCGATTAACTTTTAACCAATTCATACCCAAAATCACGTCGAGTTGCTCTAACGGAAGACAAACTAAATCAATTCCAAAATCCCTACCAAATATACTCAACGGACAATTCAAACACACATAGGAAGTAGAAACAGAACCCATAGCAGGTGTATCAATAATCATACTTCTACACATATCAGATAATATGAGATTCAGCCTCTTAGCACAATCCAAAGAAATGAAAGAATGTGTTGCACCGGTATCAATAATGGCAATCAAAGGTGTACCATTAATAAAGCACGTACCTTGGATTAATCTATCATCGGTAGTGGTCTCCGCACCAGACAATGCAAACACCTTTCCCTTCACTTGCTCCTTCTTCGGCTTATCACATTGCGAACTAATGTGACCTTTCTCACCACAGTTGAAACAAGTTACGTTCGAACCAACCCTACACTGGTTTGCTCTGTGACCCATCCTGCCACAAATGAAACACTTCCCAGAATCTCTACTACACTCCATAGCACGATGGCCTTCCACACCACATTTGAAGCACTTAAGTGGAATAGAAGATACTCCCCCACTTAGCTTCTTGCCAACACTAGATTGTCTCCTCTTGTCATCATATGGTTTCCCCCGATCTTGGTTTTTCCCCTTCAGACTCTTGTAGACAGAAGCACTCTCCCTACTATCCTCGTCATAAATCCGGCTCTTGTTAACCAATTCTGTAAAATGAGTAATCTGTTGGTAACCAATGGCCTTCTTGATATCATGTCTCAAGCCATTCACAAACTTCAAACATTTAGATCTCTCAGCATTAGCATCGTCATTCCTGCCTGCAACCATCGTCCTGAACAGCCCGAATAACCGAACAAACAGTATTGATCGTGTCAGATACACGAATCAAATACCACAGAAAACCTACTACTATTGAAACCTTGACTCCTCTCGCTTTTCCTCTCCTCTTTCTCTATTACCTTCAGTGCTCAAGTGAATTCTAATTCTCACTTTCTTCACTCTTACTATTTATAATAGTATTCTAGTTGGGCTTAAATAATCTAATTTAATCACTAGGCCCAATAATACCTAATAATTAAATACCTCTATTTAAATTTAAATAATTAACCACTCACTATGCAACCAAGTTAATTAAATAAATCAATTATTTAATTATTTCTCATATCCACTAGATAATGAATTAATACACCAATTAATTAATTAACACTCCACATAATTAAATTAAAGTTATAATAATAATAGTATAATAATTCAATACTAAAAAAAATGGGTTGTTACAATACAAGCTTCAAATGAAAAAGTGTTCAACATGAAAGTTGTTCCCCTTGATCTCACCTTTCCAAAACGTCCAAGATTACCCCATTTGGCTAAAGTAACGAAGGACTTGTGCATGGGTGCAAGTTGAAGGACCATTTGGATGTTTTCCACTTCCATTTTTCATACACAATTGCATGGCCTTCCAACTTGAATTCAGCATGATGCACACTCCTTTTTGGATCAGAACACATCATTTCATGGGTCTAGCACATTACATCATCCTACACATATATCATCCTCCATGAGTCGCAAAATTCAAGAGAATGTCAAGCTAGCAAGATGGTTCATGGTGGTTGACCAAAGAAAGTCAACTAGTCAAAACTGGGGTTCCATAGACGCTATCTCCTTCAATTTTTGTCATATTAAAATGATTCCAAGAGAAACTTTACTCAAAATGACATTCCAAAAAACTTTAATGTTGAAGTCTAGATGTAGTTTTGCTTGGAAAGTCGTTTTTTATGGTGAAAGACTATAGGTCATTTTGTCTGAACCCTAGTTTGGAGGTCAACTTCCCAAGGCGATAACTTGCTCAATTTTTATGAGATGAAATCCATTAAATTCTAATGATCAAATTCAATATGTTTACTTCAACTTTTATGTTTGGTGGAAGTTCAAATTCAACTCGAAAATTCACGTGCCAAGAAGAAACATTATAGGTCATTTTGGGCCAATACCATTGAACAAGTGATTTTCCTCAACTTCTAAAATGCATAACTCCTTCATGCCAAATCCAAATGAGGTCAAATTTATGACTAAATTGAATAGGTTTGAAAGAGCTATAACTTTCATTAAGGAAAGCTTCTCATTTGAAGTCCATAGAAAAAGTTATTCAAGGTGGAAAAAATGAACATTTGACTTGGGACATAGAAAATTTTCAAATATGTTTGATTTCCCAAACTTCCAACTAAAAATTCATCATGATACAAGCTTCAAATGAAAAAGCGTTCAACATGAAAGTTGTTCCCCTTGATCTCACCTTTCCAAAACGTCCAAGTTCACCTCATATGGCCTAAGTAACAATGGACTTGCACATGGGTGCAAGTTGAAGGACCATTTGGATGTTTTCCACTTCCATTTTTCATACACAATTGCATGGCCTTCCAACTTGAATTCAGCATGATGCACACTCATTTTTGGATCAGAACAAATAATTTCATGGGCCTAGCACATTACATCATCCTACACATATATCGTCCTCCATGAGTCCCAAAAGTCAAGAGAATGTCAAGCTATAAAGATGGTTCATGGTGGTTGACCAGAGAAAGTAAACTAGTCAAAACTAGGGTTCCATATACCCTATCTCCTTCAATTTTTTTCATATTAAAATGATTCCAAGAGAAAATTTACTCCAAATGACATTCAAAAAAACTTTAATGTTGACGTCTAAATGTAGTTTTGCTTGAAAGTCATTTTTTATGGTGATAGACTATATGTAATTTTGTCTGAACCCTAGTTTCGAGGTTAACTTCCCAAGGCCATAACTTGCTCAATTTTAATGAGATGAAATCCATTAAATTCTAATGATAGAATTTTGTATGTTTACTTCAAATTTTATGTTTGGAGGAAGTTCAAATTCAACTTGCAAATGCATGTGCCAACAAGAAACATTATAGGTCATTTTGGGCCAATACCATTGAACAAGTGATTTTCCTCAACTTCTAAAATGCATAACTCCTTCTTGCCAAATCCAAATAAGGTCAAATTTGTGACTAAATTGAATAGGTTTGAAAGAGCTACAATTTCATTAAAGAACTCTTCTCATTTGAAGTCCATAGAAAAAGTTATTCGAGGTGGAAAAAGTGAACATTTGACTTGGGACTTAGAAAAGTGTCAAATATGTTTGATTTCCCAAACTTTCAACTCAAAATTCATCATGATACAAGCTTCAAATGAAAAACGTTCAACATGAAAGTTGTTCCCCTTGACCTCACCTTTTCAAAACATCCAAGAACACCTCATTTGGCCAAAGTAACAAAGGACTTGCGCATGGGTGCAAGTTGAAGGACCATTCAGATGTTTTCCACCTCCATTTTTCATACACAATTGCATGGCCTTCCAACTTGAATTCAGCATAATGCACACTCATTTTTGGATCAGAACACATCATTTCATGGGCCTAGCACATTACATCATCCTACACATATATCATCCTCCATAAGTCCCAAAAGTCAAAAGAATGTCAAGCTAGCAAGATGGTTCATGGTGGTTGAGCAGAGAAAGTCAACTAATCAAATTTGGGGTTCCAAAGACCTCATCTCCTTCAATTTTTGTCATATGAAAATGATTCCAAGAGAAACGTTACTTAAAATGACATTCCAAAAAACTTTAATGTTGAAGTCTAGAGGTAGTTTTGCTTGGAAAGTCACTTTTTATGGTGAAAGACTATAGGTCTTTTTGTTTGAACCCTAGTTTGGAGAACTGTGAACTCAAGGAGGAAATGGCCAATCTGACTGCCCTGATGGAGTCTTTATTGGCCGCTCAGAGGCAGTCATCTCCGACGCCTTCAACTGCTCCCCAGAGGACAGTCATCTTCGAGATTGCCTCTTCAACCGTGCCTGCGGCCAGCGCCTACGTTGCACCAACTTCTATGCCAGCCGGGTTTCCCTGGGGGATGCCTGCCAAATTTGTTCTTGAGGGTCTTGCCCCCACATTTGCTTCTCTGCCGGTCCTTGTCGTTCCACCTCCTGTCGTGCATACTATGCCCAGAGTAGACGACACCATCTACCATTCTGAGACGTCTGAGGGCCCAGATGTCTATGAAAAGATGGATGCAATGAACAATCAGTTTCTTGAGCTCCGCAAGGAACTCAAAAATCCCAAAGGAAAGGACCTCTTCGGTAAGTCAACTGTTGAACTCTCCTTAGTCCCAAATGTCAAAATCCCTGTAAAGTTCAAAGTGCCTGACTTTGAAAAATATAAGGGAAATACTTGCCCTCTCAGCCACCTGGTTATGTACGCGAGGAAGATGTTGACACAGACTGACAATGATCAGCTTCTTATTCACTATTTCCAGGACAGTTTGTCCGGTGCTGCCTTGAGATGGTATATGGGCTTGGACAACGCGAACATCCGATCCTTCAATGACCTTGGCGAGGATTTCGTCAAGCAATACAAGTATAACGTATCTCATCTGGAATGAGAATCAGAGCAAAACGTAGTTCAGCTAACTACGGGAACAGGGGTCTCGATTGCAACTAGGGCAAGAGAAAGGGAAGGTCTCGATCGCAACGAGGGCGAGAGAAAAGAATCGCAGCAAGGGCGAAAGCAAGCAAGGATTAGTTGTTAGTCGTCAGTCAAACTCGGCAAGACATCGCATCTCATTTCTACGTATCTCATCTGAACATGAGAATCAGAGCTGCCGTATTTCGGATAACTAGGGGTTAAGGATTTCCATCTGAACATGGACTTACGAAAGAGGACACCAGCTGTGTCAAAGGAAAGTGGGCATTGTGTTCAACGTCCTAGCAGTAGGTGTTGCAGCTCGCTGAATCGAGTCTTAAGCAGTTACCTCTTTGTAATAGAACGGACTGACATGCCACAAGATCGGAGACGCACGGAAGGTCTAAAAGTGGGGAAGCTCTACCCTAGAGTTGTCATGCAATATGGACCTATGTGTTAGGATTTACACAGGGGAACATCTACCTAATATTAGCATGCAAAGAATAAGGGAATTCTACCTATGTTATCATACAAAGGGTTCTACCTAATGGGTGCTACCTAAACGGAACAAGAGTCGACAGACGGAGCAAGGAGAGGAGCCACGGATAAGGGTAGATGGTGATGCCTGAGGCGATCGACTTACAAGAGGATGGATGAACGCGTGCTGGTTTTGTTAAGTTTTGAAAATGATTACTCGACGTTGGATCGAGCTTTTGGTCTTGTTTTGAAATGATTATCGGATGTTCGTTTTAATTCTTGTATTAACAGATGAATAAAGAATGAAAGAATAAATATTATACACTTTATGGGATAAGGGTACATTTCTTACGAATGGGGATGGTTCATGGCAATCAAAGAATAAGAATATATGCCTCAATCATCATACAAGTAGGCAACAGTTATCAATCAAATTAGATAAGTAAACAGGTATATAATCAAATCAAAGAATCAAAGAATGAAATAAAGGAGCATTAAACAAGGCATGAGAAGTATGAACATGTTAAACAATCAAACAATAGTAAGCATGGATGAAAGAAACAAGTGTAACAGATAACAGATGAATCAGACAGATGAAAAGATGCGCAAAAATGGTCCACTGAAATAATTAAATCAAGAAATGAGGTAAGGATCAGATAAAATCAAGATAAAAGGCCTCTAATACATGGCCTATGAGATGAACAAGGGAGGATCAAAAGATCTCTTCAATTGCCATAAGCAATCCCTAAATCAAACATTGATCATAAAAAGGTCATCTGAAAATTCGAGCCAACTTAATAAGTATCAAATAAATAGCAAATTAATCAGGAAGATTATGAAAAATTAAACTAAGTAAGGTGGGGTCAGGACATCATCATCCCCCAAAAAGATTTTAAAAATAATGAAAATTAGTACATGAATTAATTGAAATAAAACAGAAGTCAAACCAAAAGTCAATCAACAAAACTAGGTTAAAATCAAATCAAGAATAAATTGAAAACGTGAAATAAAAATATAAGAAAAAGTCAGATTGACCATGGGGCAGTGGTCAACCTTCATCCCAAAAATCAGAAGCTGAAAATAATTTTAAGTTATAAAAATAAAATCAAGAATCAAATGTATGCTAAAATGGACCACTTAGAGTGAATAATTAAAATAAAATATTAATACTAAATAAATGCGAAAATAAAAATTAAATAAAATTAAATAAGGAATCAAGCAATATGGAAAATATTTTTGAAGATTTTTATGAACAAAGAAAACATTTTAAATTAATTAAAATCAAAACAGAAATAAATTGGGAATTAAAAAGGAACATGAAAATGGAGGTGTATTAGCATTTTATGACTGAACTGGAAATAAGTGATATGCATTGATGGGCCATAAACGAGGGGTTTTAAAAGTTACTAGTGAAAGCCCACAATCCAAACCACAATTAAATCAGGGCGTGACATCTTAAAATGAACGTTTTAATTAAAATAACCATGTGAACATAAATCAATCAGTCACTTTCATTTAAGTCACTAAGAGACAAAAACCAGAACGGACGGACAAGGGTAAAACAGAAGCGATGGATCCAAGGGCTCTCAAGACAACGCGCATTCGTCTTCTTCCTTGAGCAAAACCCTAACCCTAATCATGCAAAAAACGCAGGAAATACAACATGTTTCTCTCAACTTCAACATAAAAATACGAACACTAAAGTGCATCAAAAAACATGAAGCAAAGCCTAGATCTCAAGTACAAAATGCGATGATTAACGTGGTAACTTTTTTAGGTGAAATGGTAGCTTATTCATGGAGAAAACTTAACAGCAAGGTGTCAATATGAACACGGACATGAGCAAAAAATCAACAACACAACTCAACACCATGAACAATGCCTCGTACTGAGGGCTTCAAAAGTAAGCATAAGTACATGATTAACATTGTAAACGGTAATGAAACAAGCATGATAATGAGCATAGATGTATCAATAAAATGGCTATGGAAATGGAGCAAGAGAATTACCTAGTGGAAGTCTAGTCCAATGCTTCTTGACTGTGGAGAGACTAGAAGAAAATGATGCTTCCTTGGTGCTTCAAGAGCTTCACCTCGAGAACTTGCTGAGAAATAAAAGTTGACCTCTAATGAATCTTTCCCTTTCTTGCTCGAAAATCCACTGCCCTCCTTTCATGCTTAGGGTTTCTTGCTTTTAGTACTGTGGGTCAAATACTCCTTAATGGGCTCTAAAATAATTTGTTTATCCATGCGGTGAGCAAGTGATGCAAGTTAGTTGCATTTGGTGAGGTGTATTAGAAATGGGAAAGAGGGCATGTGAGGTGCTGAGGTCAGGGTTTTGTATGACAAGACCAATGTTTCTTATTTTGGCAAGACTTCTAGGTGAATGGAAATATGATGTATGGCCAAATAAGGAAAACAAAACATTGGTCGTGTAGTCTTGCATTTGTGCAACATACATGGCTTGGTTTGGCAGCAAGCAAGAAATCAATTCAAGGTGGTGACTTTGTGGCAACATAACTTGATGAGCAAATCACAAATTGAGGAGATAATGCAAACAATAGAGAGATAATATGGAGTATGGCATGTTTCATATTGAGAATGGGTGGAAATAATGAGTGGAAGAAGATGAAAAAGGGACCTCAAGCTCATGTCACACCATTGCAAGATTGGTTGGGCAAGTTAAGCATAAATGCTGGGCACAAAACTCAGGTCTAAGTGATGACTTTGAAGGTTAATATCTTGCAAATGAAACATCCTATGAATCTCATTCCAAAGGCATATGAAAGATGGCATATTGGAGAGTATCTTTTATGTTCAAAGTTAAAAGAAATGGTGAGTAGAAGTAACCTAAAAAGAGGCCTAAAGTTGAGCAAAACTGAAAAAATGCAAGGCTGGCCAAGGTAACTTGAAATCTACCTAGAAATTTCAAGTCATGGTACCAACTTTAAGTGAGTGTATCTCTCAAACCATGGATCCAAATGAGATGACTCCAAAGGGAGGTGAAAGAGGACATGACAAAGTATAATTGTTGTGAAGAAAATATTTTCAATTGATGCCTTGAAGTGCAAGAAAACTGGCCAAAAAGTTTGACAAAATTTAAAGATTTTTAGACTTAGACCAAGCATAACTTTCTCAGTGTCCTAAAAATATGCCCTACTTTGACCAAGCATAACTTTCTCAATTTTGATCCAAATGGAGAAAATGTTATATTTTTAGAACGCTTGGAACAAGAGGAACAACTTTCATGTTGGAGAAATTTTCAAATGGAGCTTTTATCTTGATGGGAAATGGGCTTAAAGTGAATGCAAAATCATAAAAAACTTGCCCAAAATGGAAAGTCAACCATTTCCAAATTAAGTAACTTTTCCAATTTCTAATTAAATAACGAGTCCATGATCCAACCTTGATCAAATTTAACATGTAGGCTCCCCTAGGCATGAATTTTGAGTTTCCACTCTCAAAAAGTCAGAAGTTGACTTTTCTGGCCCCACAGTTGACTTTTCCCAAACTATCTAATTCCCGACTCCAGTGATCAATTGAAGCACTTCTGGCTCAAATTAAAAACTGATTTTTTGTATGTAGACCCTTGTGGACATATGGAGGGCCATGGAAAAGAGTTTCACCCAAAGAATCATAAATAAACTGATTTTATACAAAACCCTAATTTTAAGGCAAAATTGATCGGGAACTGATTGCACTGCTTACCAATGGATCTTTCTGAGATAATTGTGAGTCTTCCTAGGCCAAGATGCCTCTCCAATCATGATATGGACGAGCTCCTCTACTTCCAACCAAACATTGTCTGTTGCAGGTAGCCATGAAACCCTAATTTCCTGATTAAATCCAGATGAACACTCTGATAGCTCTGAATCCGTCACCGATGAACTGAGGACCATAATAAGATACCTGGAGCCCCCTGAGACCCTTGAGACTTGTATACTTAGAGAATGAAGTCCAATTCTCAATCTTGCTTTGTGTGGGCTCCTTCTGTTAAGGAGTGATCAATCAAAACCTAATTTCCAAGTCACTAATGCAGTATGTAATGAGTATGACCTAGTATGATGCCAATGAAGTGTGAAACATAATCCCAAGCTTCCAGGAAAAAATGTAGGGTAAATTTTGGGGTATTACATGCGTTTCGAAAGAAGAAAGATGGTGAGGCATATGCTGTGACCTCCCACATCAAACCAAGAAGACCCTCAGTAAGGGGGAAGACCGTGCGTCCTGCCGGTAATCAGCATCATGTGGCTCACATAGCACCTGTTTTCAGAGAAAACCAACACTATCATCATAATAACCAGCAACAACAACATCAACAATATCAACAACAACATCACCGTCCTCAACAGCATGCCTACGAGCCTCGGAATAACAATCAGACTAGTACCAGCTATGAGAGGAAAATGGTCACCTTTGATCCTATTCCTATGACCTATGCAGAGTTGTATCCCTCTTTGATAGAGAGGAAAATGATTACTCCACGCGACCCACCGGCTATACCTACCAACCCTCAGTGGTGGTATAAACCCGAGCTACACTGTGTTTATCATTCCGTTGATCCCGGACATGACGTGGAAAACTGTTACCCGCTGAAGACCAAGGTTCAAGACCTTGTGAGAAGTGGTATCTTGTGTTTCGAGGACATAGGTCCCAATGTAAAGAAGAACCCATTGCCCGAGCATGGGAAATCCTCTATCAACATGGTCCAGGGCTGCCCTGGTAAATATAAGGTCAAATATGTCAGCCATATTCGACAATCATTGGTCGAGATGCACAGACTGTTGTGTGAATATAGTCATTATGAGCACGACCATGACAGATGTCGTGTTTGCACTGTCAATCAAAGGGGATGTTGCCAAGTCCGTAAAGACATCTAAGAAATGCTGGATGAAGGTGTAATTGAGATACTTCAGAATCACGATGTCGATGATGATGAAGTCAATGTGATATCTCCGGTATTTCGGATCCCTGAGCCTGTTGTCATCCGGTATGATGGCAGCAAGCAGAAGGCTTCTCCCTCTTTGATTATTAAACCAGATGGCCATGTGCCATACTCTTCTGATAAAGCTGTCCCCTATTGTTACAATGTTGTGGCATTGGAAGATGGGAAGGAGGTGCCCCTGCCCTCTACCTCTATTGTTAATATTGTCGATGTCAGCGGCCTGACCCGTAGCGGTCGTGTTTTCTCGGTTCCTCCGAAACCCCAGGCTGACGTCCGAAGGGCTGACGTTGCTGATTGTGTTATACGCTCGGTTGGGAATGCTGTTATTTCTCCGAATCCGACACTTGTTGCCAATAAACTTGCCACTGTTGTAAGAACTCCTGTCTCTGCTGGCCAGAGTGGCACCGTGAAAGAAGACTGTGATGAGATGCTGAGGCTCATCAAAAGGAGTGAATACAACGTTGTAGATCAGCTTCTACAAACACCATCAAAGATCTCTGTGCTATCTTTGTTGATGAACTCAGAACCACACCGTGAAGCTCTACAGAAGGTGTTGGATGTGGCGTATGTAGACCATGACGTCACAATAGAACAATTTGATAGTATTATTGCAAACATTAGCGCTTGTAACAATTTGAGTTTTTGTGATGTTGATCTCCCTGAGGAGGGAAGAGACCACAATTTAGCACTTCACATATCTATGAGCTGCAAGGATGATGCCATGTCTAATGTGCTGGTAGACACTAGATCATCGCTGAATGCGTTGCCGAAATCCACTCTGGCTAGATTGTCATACCAGGGGCCTCCCATGAGGCATAGTGGAGTAGTGGTTAAAGCTTTTGTTGCATCCCACAAAACGATGATTAGAGAGGTTGAACTCCTAGTCAAGATTGGACCAAGTAATTTCCAGATCACTTTTCAGGTCATGGATATCCACCCATCATATAGCTGTCTGTTGGGAAGACCATGGATTCACGTGGCAGGCGCCGTGACATCCACCCTACACCAGAAACTGAAATTTGTCAAGAACAAAAAGCTGGTGGTGGTAGGGGGAGAGAAGGCTCTCCTGGTTAGCCATTTGTGTTCCTTTTCTTACATAGATGCTGAGGATGAAGTTGGAACGCCGTTCCATGCTTTATCTATTGCTGAGCCTACTAAGAAAGGAACTTCTTCATTTGTGTCCTACAATGATGCTAAGTTGGCCATTGAGCATGGCACAACTACCGATTTAGGACAAATGATCAAGCTGGAAGACAATAAATCCCGGGATAGTATAGGGTATTCTTCTGGCGCTTTCAACAAGCATGGGCTATTTCAGAGTGGTGGGTTCATCCACACCGTCCAAGACGAGGAAGCTGCTGCTGTTGAGGAAGAGGATTCAGAGGAAGATTCTAGCAACTTTGTCATCCCTGGAGGGGTCTGCAATAACTGGGTCGCTGTTGATGTTCTAACAGTCGTCCATAAGTCAACATAATGTTCATTTTGTTCAAAAACCCTTCTCCCATGCCAAAAGGAGAAGTGATGACATTGTTGGCTCATAAATACAATGATATTTTCATTCAATAAATTCATGTTAATGTTTGTTTTTCCAATTATTTTTTTCCTTTTTGCTTTTTACATGAAATTGGTGATCACAAAAAACCCTTAAAAATAGAATAAAATCAATCTTTTCATTTGCATAATGATTTGCCTTGTTTGAATTCTAAAATCTCTTTTATATCCCAAATCATTATGCAGGTTGATCAAACCCATTGAACATAATGATCCAACATCATCTCCCAACTTTGAGTTCCCTGTATTTGAGGCCGAAGAAGATGATGTTGAAGAGATTCCTGATGAGATCACCCGTCTACTTGAGCATGAAGAGAAGATCATTCAGCCGCATCTTGAGAATCTGGAAATAGTCAACTTGGGGTCTGAAGATTGTGTGCGAGAAGTGAAGATCGGGGCACTCCTAGAAGAGTCTGTTAAGAAGGGGTTGATTGAGTTGCTACGAGAATACGTTGACGTCATTGCCTGGTCATATGAAGACATGCCTGGTTTGGATACTGATATCGTGCAACATTTCCTGCCTTTGAAGCCTGAGTGTGTGCCTGTGAAGCAGAAGCTCAGAAGAACTCATCCCGATATGGCAATGAAGATTAAAGAAGAAGTTCCCCAGCAGAGTCGCCACTTTTCTGTAACGGGGTATTCGTTAGCTTTAGATTTGTTGACTAAATCAAAAGTAAACCATACAAGTTGAGTCGCCACCGCACTTCTATTTATCCAAAGGAATGGTTAGAAAGCGAACAAAAAACTAATAATTTTATCGAATCAAAAACTAGTAAAAATGTCAGAGATCGGGGTAAGGGGGTTGATTATGCAATGGGAAGGTTTTAAGCACCCAAAACATCCTAGGTACTACTAGGGAGCCCTTTTCACACTTGTTGTAAGGTTGGTATTTTGTGAAAATTGTTGTGCAAACATGATTGAAGAGATGAGAAGAGAATATACAAGTTATTTACAATTTGTGTTTGGATGGATAAACCCATTGCCTACGTACCATCTTAAAAAAGATTAGGATCAAAACCTCGTAGTTCGGGGTAAAAATCTCAAAACAAGTTGGTGAATTGATTGGTCCAAAAGCCTTAAGGTCTTTTGTTACCCAAGGGAGAAAACTCAACCTAAAACCACAAATCCACCATGTGAGGATAGCTTCAACATGCTAGTGAGGGGTTAACCCTATAATAAGCATGGAAGACTCATTGTCCATCACTAAGGATATAGGTGAGTATTACATCTACCTCAAGGATAACTCAATCCTAATAGCTACAGATTATGAAAAGTTTTAATAAGAAAGTGGCCATTCAAACCACAAAAAGTATTTGAATGAGTTATATTTACCAATGAAAAGTATTTACAAAATATGGTCAAAGTTGACTTAAAGATTCAATTCAAAATAAGTGTTATGAAAAGAAAGTTTGAAAATCAAAAGCATAATGCTTAGGTTTTGGCTTGGGTTAGAGTGGAGGGAAGAAGAAGAATGGCTAAAGTCCTAATCATACAAGAGATGAAGGATAAAAAACAAGACCACAAATGGAGTTCCTCTCTTAATATCATATTGATGATCCAAGTACCATTCTTTGGAATAAGCAAGCAAATAAGTGTAAGCTCAAGCAATCAAATTAATCAAGCAAGCTCTTAGAAGATCCCCAATGGCTCTTGTATCTCTCGCTTTAGAAGCACATGACAATGGTTCTTCAACTTGGCTCAAATAGGATTCCCTAACACAAAAGCACACACATCAAATAGTTCCATGAAGTAAATCAAGAATGGACAAGAGTGAGTTTAGAGATTTGATCCTTCTAATCCATCTTCAACATTAAGGCATTTTTCACTCTATTTTGCATAGGGAATATCCTAGAATTTAAGTCCTTTTGTCCATTTTTGCACTTGGTCCATAACAATCAAAACAAAACACAAGCATAATAATATATACACAATTATATGCTCAAGTGAGCAAAAGGCAAATTGCATTAACATAAACATGTGCTCAAATGAGCAAAGGGCAAAAGCAAATGAATAATATGTACAAGAATAGTAAATTGCATAAATGTAAAGAGCTAGAATTAAATGTTAATGGTTAATGGTTAGTGTTAAAGTTAGTGTGCCATAAGGCAATTTAGTGCTATGTTAAGCAATCGTAATTGGACTTATGTAGAAGTCACAACTATCTGAGGTCGGTCAATAATAATGTAGGCAACAACACAAGTTAGAGATTTTGATTAGTGAATCAAACTCCTACAACTTGCTATGCCAAAAAGAAGATGAGAAATGATCTTGTATTGATTTAGGTTCTTTGCTTGATTAGGAAGCAACCTATCCTTAATGCAAAGCCATTCACTTGATCCATGATCAAATTGAATTAGATTTGAATCAAGGAAGGTTAAGCCTCCCATGTATCAAGGCTAACCACCAATCTTTAACTCATTGATCAAAAAAGAAAAAGAAGAAGAAGAAGAACGAGATGAAGATGAATATTAAAGTATATTAATGGAAATGGAATGAAATAATCAACAAGCATTGACCAAAGATAGAGAAGATCAAGGTCAAACAATAGTAGACAAAAGCAAAATGAAGATTAGAAGTCAAGAAACAAATAAAATATTTTTGATATTTTTCAAAATTAAAATAATACTTGAATTAAAATAATAAAGAAAGGTCAAACTTAAAACTCACTTCAAATCAACTTTGAAAAGTCCAAGTGAATTATCCTAAGTTTAACAAGGTCAAACAAAGTTTGACAAAAAAGTTCAGCATTTTTAGAAGTCAGAAACTATTTTTAATCAATTAAAAATGCATAAAAATAACCTAATTGAATTAAAATCTAAAATAAATCTCAAATCAATTAATAAATTGATGAGAATATTTTTCATAGATCTATCATCATTCAAAGAGGTTGGAAAAATATTTTTGTATTTTTTGAATATCAAAAACTATTTAAAATGAATTAAAAATAAGCAGAAAAGAGAAAATTCCTAAAAAATATCAAATGGTAAAATAAAAAATATTAAAAATCATTTTTAAAAACTAGAAATTAAAAGGAGAAAAATGCAATTGGTCTCACATTTTTTGGACCAATAATGAAGGAGAGATGAATTTTTAAAATGAAATGGAATTAAAAGAAATAAAAGGAAATAAAAATCAGAAATAAAAATAATGAAAAAACGTGGAGCGTCTGATGTGATCTCATTAATTGACGTGGATCATCACGTGGCTAGGAGGCGCGCGCTCACCATACACACTAGTCAACTGAATAACACATGGCCTATGGAAAAGTCATAACAATGAGTGGATGGGATCTGATCTGAAAACACACATGCACGATCCAGATTGAATCTGGAGATTGGACGGTGACCTGCGCCACCGTCTTCTCCGGCCAGCTTCCGGCGAGGGCAAAATTAACAGAGAAATAAATGTGCATGAAAAGCCACGATCCAGGTACCAAATCCATTATAGGTTTCTATATTAAGAGAAATCAGAGGTTGAATTTCTTTGGTGTTCAACTGAACTTGTTGGAATTTAAAAATTTAAAGCTCAAACCAACTGCCTCTATGAAGAGGACTTCAAATCACGCAACAATAACAAGAAACAAGCACAATATGAGCTGATTCGAAGAAAATAAAGTTTGAAGTGAACCTCTGATTTGCAGAGTTTGAGAGCACAATTTCTTGATGTGGATGCTTGCAGTATACTCTAGGGATCAAAGTGAGTAAGGCTAAGGAACTTTAGATCTAAAAAATAATCAATGAAATTGAATTCTAGATCTGAAAAATTGAGAGAAAATTGGTGAGTTCCTTTTGAGTGTGGTTGAGTGATCAATCGTACAGCATTTAGGGCGCCTTTAGGTTGCTGAAATGAGAGGCATGAGCATTGTATTTATAGCAAAAGCAAGGCTGAGTTGCATGAACAATTCATGTGCATGGATGGAAAGGGCCTCCATGCATGGGCTTGTACAGGTGCATGAGGGTCCAATTCCACTTGGATTTGCAAGTTTATGCTAATTGGAATCAAATTGGTCGTTCAGATTGTGCACAATCATCTCATGCAATTCAAATTTAAATGATTTTCAAAAATGTACCAATATGTTCATGTCTTCGAAAATGCCACAACCATACTTGAACACAACCTTATGAGTAATGGTTGGAAAGCTTTTTGCATGAGGATCATTTGTTATGTTAATAAAAACTTCATTTGGGCCTTGGAAATTGGCGAAAAGTGATCATGAAGTGTAGGGTGCAAAACATTTACATGTGAGATTTTCAAAAATAGCCAAACTTTAAGCACCTCTGTTTGATTGATGCAAGCTCCAAATGACAAAATCTTCAACATAAAAGTTGTAGATATTTTCAAGGAAATCAATTTGGACTTAAATTTTGAATCATTTGTATTTTTGATGAAGAAGTTA
The DNA here is from genome assembly GCF_024323335.1 of Lathyrus oleraceus. NCBI lineage: Eukaryota > Viridiplantae > Streptophyta > Magnoliopsida > Fabales > Fabaceae > Lathyrus > Lathyrus oleraceus. The sequence goes on from NC_066580.1 coordinate 262,429,369, forward strand.
TGGGCACTTGAAGTTGGACTTTTTCACATTTCAATGCTTTTGGTCCAAAGTGACCTATAATGTTTTGCATAACACATGTATTTATTTTAAGATTTTGAAATTTTGCTCAACATAACATTTGAATTATACATCTTAATATTTCCAATTAATTTGATCCCACCTCAAAATCATGAAAAATGAAGGAGTTATGTCCTTGGGAAGTTAACCCAAAATTAGGGTTTCAGTCAAAATGACCTATAATGTCTTGAAATGGATGATGACCTTCCAAGCTTCAAATCAATTTTTGATGAACATGAAAGTTGTTCATATGGTTACTACGAACAATGTTTCTCTTGGGGTCATCTCCATTTGACAAAGACATCAAAAGTTAGGTCTCAGTGTATTTCAAAATAGTCAGATGAATTGATTGATCAACTTCTCAAGTCCAAACCTCATATCTTGATGAATTGATGATTGAGGACACCCAAATAAGTTCAAGTATGCATGAAATGATGAATTAAAGAACTTACCTTGATTGCATTTGATCATGGGTTAAGGTTGCTTCATGGGCAAGGCACAGTTGATGAACAGATGAATTAAGGTTCCCTTGGGAAACAAACCTCAAACTCCTTGATTTTCTTTGATCAACATGATGAATTGAGATACTTGGGAGGCATATTTGAAGGATAAGAGCTTTGGGAACCATTTCCATGCTTGCTTTCATCTTCTCTTGCCCATATCAATGCACATAGGATCTCCTAGAAGCTTTGGATCTTGTGACTGCTCAAGCTACAAACAAGAGATGTTAGTGACATATTTTTATGCTTTTGGTTAGTGAATAAAAATGATAAAAGCAATAATATACAATTCAAGCATGCTTGGTGACCTCAAACCAACTCTCAAAAGTTCCCACCCCAAAGGTAAGGAGCCAAGATGCTATGATCCTTGAGGCAATGCAATGTGCAATGATATGATACCATGAGGGATCTTAGGGTCAAAATTAGGGTCTTACACTTCCCAAACAAGTCCTTTCCTCTCAGAGTCATTAACTCTTTTCGCAGCTCGATGAACTGATCCTTCATTTCATCCATCTTCTCATACACGTCTGGGCCCTCAGTTGGCTTAGAATGGTAGATGGTATCCTCAACACGAGGTAAAATGTGAACAACTGGAGGTGGAAGTGACATGATCGAGCTAGATGCCGGCATAGAGACAAAGGTGGGTGCAAACCCTTCAGGCATAAAGTTGTACGACATTCCCCAAGGGAACCCAGCAGACATGGAAGGACCGGATTGGCTGGCAGCTATAGGAACAGTCAAGGTAGCAACCTTAGAAATAACAGTCCTCTAGGGAGGAGTTGCAGGAGTTAGTGAAGGCTGATTCTGCACGGCAAGAACAGACTCCATCATAGTAGTTAACCGTATAATCTCATCCTTTAGCTCTCTATTCTCTTGCTCTAAGTGCTCCATGATCTTGGGTTAATTAGCACGAGTGTTGTATCGGTGAGTTAGCTTGGCTGAAGCACAGAAGAATAACTGATAACACATATGGCGGAAGAAAACCTGCATTGCAAATGATGCATGAAATGCAATGTTTTTGTTTATTTAATTTCAAGGAACATATGAAGTTCTATTTGCAAATATTAAATAATAGTAACAATTTGATTGACCATAAAATCTCTTTTTATTTATAAAATTTGGAAGGATTACAATGAGTACAATTTTAGAAATCAAAGTACAAATACAAGAGAAAAGGAAACTAGTCATCCTAAGGATCCCTTAGCAACGATATCAAATGATCTAGCTGCGGGCGCGTACTTCCTTCAGATGCATTGAATATCGGACTCAAAATATATCTTTATTCGAGCCTTCTAAAGGACGAGCTGATCCACAATCTTCTTCCAAGCACCAGAAGGATGAGGCATACTAGAGGAATATGAACCCTTTGACTCTCTTTGTCTCTTCACTGCTCGGTCTTCAAGAAGTTCAACAAGCGAATCCTTGTCTTTTAACTTAAGCTGCAACTTCTCATGCTTTCGGCTTAAAGCATGAAACCGTTCTTCCAACATGTGTCTCTCTTGCTCCATCTTAGTGAGCGCGTGTTCCAACTCCTCTACATCTTGGTTAGGGAATGTTAATGGCTTAGCCACAACCAAAGACATAGGTCTTTCACAAGCATACAACATCTTCAATTCCAAAGCTCTCCTCTTTACCCAAAGAGTGTAAGCTTCCAAAGCTACACAGTTACCCAGACCTAGCTCGAATCTTCCTTTCCTATGCACCTTATGCCAAGCATGTATCATCTTCTGCTTCAAATGTTGGGGATCTTTACCTCTTGATATAAAACACCTTCTAACTGAGTGTTGTTAGGTTTATCTCTCAAGGGGAACCCAAGTTGACGACGCGCCAAAGCAGGGTTGTAGTTGATTCCTCCTTGTGTACCAATGAGAGGCACATTAGAGAATTCACCGCAACTATCAATAATCTCCAAGCTACCCAATACAGAGTCATACCAAGCAATATCATCATTAGTGAGAGACATAAGTCTCTGAGACCACCGTAGACATTGTGTGTTCTCCAAGAAAGTAGGCGTCTGAGGCAAGTGCAAAATAAACCACTTGTACAGAAGAGGAACACATCAGACAATAGTACCACCACCTTTAGAATTCCTCAAATGTAAAGAGAAATACATATCACCCAATAGAGTAGGAACAAGATTTCCAATCAAGAATATTCTAATGGCGTTAACATAAAAAAAACCGTCAATGTTACGGAACAAAGCTAAACCATAGATGAGCATCACAAAGATGGCTTCAAAGGCATCCACACTACCGACTTGAGAAAAGATAGTAGCTTTACGAATGAGGAACTCAGAAGTCAATCCTAAAACACCTCCTTTCACCCAATGAGTCTCAATCTCAGATTTCTTCAGATGAAGAGCTTCAACTACAATATGAGATCTGGGAATCTTCTCCAATCCACTAAAAGGTACTTTGTCAGAAACGGGTAATCCCAAGAGGTGGGTATACTCCTATAACATAGGCACAAGCTGATAATTGGGAAAAGTGAAGCAACGATAAAGAGGATCATAGAACTGAACCAAAATGCTAAGAAGTCCTTCTATCACATCAGTAGATAATACAGACAAGAGCTTCCCATGACGTTGCTTAAAGTCCAAGGGATCTAATACAAAGGATGACAACTTCCTTAGCTCTTTCAAATCAGGACATCTGAAACTGTACTTCTTAGTGTTCCTTCATCCAAAATCCATAGTCCGAAAATATTTGCAATTAAGACCTTAGTTCCTTGAAATTTATTTTTCTATGATGAATGTTATGATGCGCATGTATGCATGAATGCAACAATCACGAACAAGGGATCACACACAAGGCAAGCATAAACAAAGGTCAAGGGATGGATCAAGTCCTTATCAAGACCAATCATCGATTTTGGTGGATTATGGTTTTCACCTTATCAACACCCAATTTCCATTGATATTGACAAGACTTGATTGGATCAACCGAGAATCAAAGGGTTTGATGTGAGTCACGAGCATGGAGTTAGGTTAAAACCTATCCCAAAGGAGTCCACTATGGATAAAAACCTGTAGATCATGTTCTAAAAAGTTCCCAGAGTCTTAATTCCAGCTGTAGCGGAGTTTTCGATACCTTTAGGTTTATTGACTAAACCAAAAGTAAACATACAATTCGAGTCGCCACCGCACTTTTATTTGTCCAAAGGAAAGGTTAAAAAGCGAACAAAAGCCAAGGTAAGAAGTTTTTTAAATAAAAAAACTAATGAAAATGGGAAGGTTTTACGCACCCAAAACATCCTTAGTATTCTAAGGGAACCCTTTTTGCAAATATGTGTTGTAGGTTGGTATTTATGAAAAGATTTGCGCAAAAGACTGCGGGAATGAGAAAATAATATGTTTTATTTACAAATTTGTTTTTTGAATGGATGAACCCATTGCCTACGTACCATCACAAAGGAGGATCAAAACCTCGTAGTTCGGGGTAAAAGTCACAAAGATTGGTGAATTGATTTGATCAAAAGCCTTGAGGTGTTTTGTTATCAAAGGGAGAAAACTCAACCTAAACCAACAATCCACCATGTGAGGATGGCTTCAACATACTAATGAGGGGTTAACCTTATAATAAGTATGGAAGACTTATAATCCAATCACTAAGGATGATGTGAGATTTACATCAACCACTATGATAACTCAAACCTATGACTAAAGTTTTATGAAAAGGTTTTAACAAAGTGGTCATTGGAACCACAAAACAACTTACAAGTTAGATTTATTTACAAAATAAGGTCAAAGTTGGGTTAAGGTTTATTCACAATGAGTATTAATGAAAATAGTTTTGAAAAGTCAAAGGCTTAAGGCCTAGGTTTCTAATTTGAAACAAAGATAAAGTTTTGAAGAAAAGATTTCTGGCTTGAGTTAGAGTGGGGAGAAAAAGAGAAGGGTTAGTCCTAAAGCATACAAAGATAAGAGAGAAAAGATAAACCCTTGGAGTTCCTTTTCTTGAAATCATAGAGATGATTTCACTTCCAAAATTCATCATGATACAAGCTTCAAATGAAAAAGTGTTAAACATGAAATTTGTTCCCCTTGATCTCACCTTTCCAAATCGTCCAAGATCACGTCATTTGGCCAAAGTAACAAAGGACTTGCGCATGGGTGCAAGTTGAAGGACCATTTGGATGTTTTCCACTTCCATTTTTCATACACAATTGCATGGCCTTCCAACTTGAATTCAGCATGATGCACACTCATTTTTGGATCAGAACACATCATTTCATGGGCCTAGCAGATTACATCATCCTACACATATATCATCCTCCATGAGTCCTAAAAGTCAAGGAAATGTCAGGCTAGAAAGATGGTTCATGGTAGTTGACCAGAGAAAGTCAACTAGTCAAATTTGGGGTTCCATAGACCCTATCTCCTTCAATTTTGGTCATATGAATATGATTCCAAGAGAAACGTTACTCAAAATGACATTCCAAAGGCGAAAGACCATCTCCTTCAATTTTGGTCATATGAAAATGATTCCTAGAGAAACGTTACCCAAAATTGTTTTTAGTTTTGCTTGGAAAGTCACTTTTTATGCAAAAAAGACTATAAGTCATTTAGTCTGAACCCTAGTTTGGAGGTCAACTTCCCAAGGCGATAACTTGCTCAATTTTTATTAGATAAAATCCGTTAAATTCTAATTATCAAATTCAAGATGTTTACTTCAACTTTTCTGTTTGGAGGAAGTTCAAATTCAACTTGAAAATGCATGTGCCATGAAGGAAGGTCATAACTTGCTCAATTTTAATGAGATGAAATCCATTTAATTCTAATGATAGAATTTTATATGTTTACTTCAAATTTTATGTTTGGAGGAAGTTCAAATTCAACTTGTAAATGCATGTGACAACAAGAAACATTATAGGTCATTTTGGGCCAATACCATTGAACAAGTGATTTTCCTTAACTTCTAAAATGCATAACTCCTTTATGCCAAATCCAAATGAGGTCAAATTTATGACTAAATTGAATAGGTTTGAAAGAGCTACAACTTTCATTAAAGAACGTTTCTCATTTGAAGTCCATAGAAAAATTTATTCAAGGTGGAAAAAGTGAACATTTGACTTGGGACTTAGAAAATTTTCAAATATGTTTGATTTCCCAAACTTCCAACTCAAAATTCATCGTGATACAAGCTTCAAATTAAAAAGTGTTCAACATGAAAGTTGTTCCCCTTGATCTCACGTTTCCAAAACGTCAAATATCACCTCATTTGGCCAAAATAACGAAGGACTTGCGCAAGAGTGCAAGTAGAAGGACCATTTGGATGTTTTCCTCTTCCATTTTTCATGCACAATTGCATGGCCTTCCAACTTGAATTCAGCATGATGCACACTCATTTTTGGATCAGAAAACATCATTTCATGGGCCTAGCATATTACATCATCCTACACATATATCATGCTCCATGCGTCGCAAAAGTTAAGAGAATGTCAAGCTAGCAAGATGGTTCATGGTGGTTGACCAGAGAAAGTAAACTAGTCAAAATTGGGGTTCCATAGACCCTATCTCCTTTAATTTTTGTCATATGAAAATGATTCCAAGAGAAACGTTACTCAAAATGACAATCCAAAAACCTTTAATGTTAAAGCCTAGAGGTAAGTATGCTTGGAAAGTCATTTTTTATGGTGAAAGACTATAGGTCATTTTGTCTGAACCCTAGTTTGGTGGTCAACTTCCCAAGGCCATAACATGCTCAATTTTTATGAGATGAAATCTATTAAATTTTAATGATCAAATTGAAGATGATTACTTCAACTTTTATGTTTTGAGGAAGTTCAAATTCAACTTGCAAATGCATGTGCCAACAAGAAACATTATAGGTCATTTTGGGCCAATACCATTGAACACGTGATTTTCCTCAACTTCTAAAATGCATAACTCCTTCATGCCAAATCCAATAAGGTCAAATTTGTGACTAAATTGAATAGGTTTGAAAGAGCTACAACTTTCATTAAAGAACGCTTCTCATTTGAAGTCTATAGAAAAAGTTATTCAAGGTGGAATAAGTGAACATTTGACTTGGGACTTAGAAATGTTTCAAATATGTTTGATTTCCCAAACTTCCAACTCAAAATTCATCGTGATACAAGCTTCAAATTAAAAAGTGTTCAACATGAAAGTTGTTCCCCTTGATCTCACCTTTCCAAAACGTCAAATATCACCTCATTTGGCCAAAGTAAAGAAGGACTTGCGCATGAGTGAGAGTAGAAGGACCATTTGGATGTTTTCCTCTTCCATTTTTCATGCACAATTGCATGGCCTTCCAACTTGAATTCAGCATGATACACACTCATTTTTGGATCAGAACACATCATTTCATGGGCCTAGCATATTACATCATCCTACACATATATCATCCTCCATGCGTCGCAAAAGTTAAGAGAATGTCAAGCTAGCAAGATGGTTCATGGTGGTTGACCAGAGAAAGTAAACTAGTCAAAACTGGGGTTCCATAGACCCTATCTCCTTTAAATTTTGTCATATGAAAATGATTCCAAGAGAAACGTTACTCAAAATGACAATCCAAAAACCTTTAATGTTAAAGCCTAGAGGTAAGTATGCTTGGAAAGTCATTTTTTATGGTGAAAGACTATAGGTCATTTTGTCTGAACCCTAGTTTGGTGGTCAAATTTCCAAGGCCATAAGATGCTCAATTTTTATGAGATGAAATCCGTTAAATTCTAATGATCAAATTGAAGATGTTTACTTCAACTTTTATGTTTTGAGGAAGTTCAAATTCAACTTGAAAATGCATGTGCCAACAAGAAACATTATAGGTCATTTTGGGCCAATACCATTGAATAAGTGATTTTCCTCAACTTCTAAAATGCATAACTCCTTCATGCCAAATCCAATAAGGTCAAATTTATGACTAAATTGAATAGGTTTGAAAGAGCTACAAATTTCATTAAAGAACGCTTCTCATTTGAAGTCCATAGAAAAAGTTATTCAAGGTGGAATAAGTGAACATTTGACTTGGGACTTAGAAATTTTTCAAATATGTTTGATTTCCCAAACTTCCAACTCAAAATTCATCGCGATACAAGCTTCAAATTAAAAAGTCTTCAACATGAAAGTTGTTCCCCTTGATCTCACCTTTCCAAAACGTCCAAGATTACCCGATTTTGCCAAAGTAACGAAGGACTTACGCATGGGTGCAAGTTGAAGGACCATTTGAATGTTCTCCACTTCCATTTTTCATACACAATTACATGGCCTTCCAACTTGAATTCAGCATGATGCACACTGATTTTTGGATCAGAACACATCATTTCATAGGCCTAGCATATTACATCATCCTACACATATATCATCCTCCATGCGTCGCAAAAGTTAAGAGAATGTCAAGCTAGCAAGATGGTTCATGGTGGTTGACCAGAGAAAGTAAACTAGTCAAAATAGGGGTTCCATAGACCCTATCTCCTTTAATTTTTGTCATATGAAAATGATTCCAAGAGAAACGTTACTCAAAATGACAATCCAAAAACCTTTAATGTTAAAGCCTAGAGGTAAGTATGCTTGGAAAGTCATTTTTTATGGTGAAAGACTATAGGTCATTTTGTCTGAACCCTAGTTTGGTGGTCAACTTCCCAAGGCCATAACATGCTCAATTTTTATGAGATGAAATCTATTAAATTTTAATGATCAAATTGAAGATGTTTACTTCAACTTTTATGTTTTGAGGAAGTTCAAATTCAACTTGCAAATGCATGTGCCAACAAGAAACATTATAGGTCATTTTGGGCCAATACCATTGAACACGTGATTTTCCTCAACTTCTAAAATGCATAACTCCTTCATGCCAAATCCAATAAGGTCAAATTTGTGACTAAATTGAATAGGTTTGAAAGAGCTACAACTTTCATTAAAGAACGCTTCTCATTTGAAGTCTATAGAAAAAGTTATTCAAGGTGGAATAAGTGAACATTTGACTTGGGACTTAGAAATGTTTCAAATATGTTTGATTTCCCAAACTTCCAACTCAAAATTCATCGTGATACAAGCTTCAAATTAAAAAGTGTTCAACATGAAAGTTGTTCCCCTTGATCTCACCTTTCCAAAACGTCAAATATCACCTCATTTGGCCAAAGTAACGAAGGACTTGCGCATGAGTGAGAGTAGAAGGACCATTTGGATGTTTTCCTCTTCCATTTTTCATGCACAATTGCATGGCCTTCCAACTTGAATTCAGCATGATGCACACTCATTTTTGGATCAGAACACATCATTTCATGGGCCTAGCATATTACATCATCCTACACATATATCATCCTCCATGCGTCGCAAAAGTTAAGAGAATGTCAAGCTAGCAAGATGGTTCATGGTGGTTGACCAGAGAAAGTAAACTAGTCAAAACTGGGGTTCCATAGACCCTATCTCCTTTAATTTTTGTCATATGAAAATGATTCCAAGAGAAACGTTACTCAAAATGACAATCCAAAAACCTTTAATGTTAAAGCCTAGAGGTAAGTATGCTTGGAAAGTCATTTTTTATGGTGAAAGACTATAGGTCATTTTGTCTGAACCCTAGTTTGGAGGTCAACTTTCCAAGGCCATAAGATGCTCAATTTTTATGAGATGAAATCCGTTAAATTCTAATGATCAAATTGAAGATGTTTACTTCAACTTTTATGTTTTGAGGAAGTTCAAATTCAACTTGAAAATGCATGTGCCAACAAGAAACATTATAGGTCATTTTGGGCCAATACCATTGAATAAGTGATTTTCCTCAACTTCTAAAATGCATAACTCCTTCATGCCAAATCCAATAAGGTCAAATTTATGACTAAATTGAATAGGTTTGAAAGAGCTACAAATTTCATTAAAGAACGCTTCTCATTTGAAGTCCATAGAAAAAGTTATTCAAGGTGGAATAAGTGAACATTTGACTTGGGACTTAGAAATTTTTCAAATATGTTTGATTTCCCAAACTTCCAACTCAAAATTCATCGCGATACAAGCTTCAAATTAAAAAGTCTTCAACATGAAAGTTGTTCCCCTTGATCTCACCTTTCCAAAACGTCCAAGATTACCCGATTTTGCCAAAGTAACGAAGGACTTACGCATGGGTGCAAGTTGAAGGACCATTTGAATGTTCTCCACTTCCATTTTTCATACACAATTACATGGCCTTCCAACTTGAATTCAGCATGATGCACACTGATTTTTGGATCAGAACACATCATTTCATAGGCCTAGCATATTACATCATCCTACACATATATCATCCTCCATGCGTCGCAAAAGTTAAGAGAATGTCAAGCTAGCAAGATGGTTCATGGTGGTTGACCAGAGAAAGTAAACTAGTCAAAACTGGGGTTCCATAGACCCTATCTCCTTTAAATTTTGTCATATGAAAATGATTCCAAGAGAAACGTTACTCAAAATGACAATCCAAAAACCTTTAATGTTAAAGCCTAGAGGTAAGTATGCTTGGAAAGTCATTTTTTATGGTGAAAGACTATAGGTCATTTTGTCTGAACCCTAGTTTGGAGGTCAACTGTCCAAGGCCATAAGATGCTCAATTTTTATGAGATGAAATCCGTTAAATTCTAATGATCAAATTGAAGATGTTTACTTCAACTTTTATGTTTTGAGGAAGTTCAAATTCAACTTGAAAATGCATGTGCCAACAAGAAACATTATAGGTCATTTTGGGCCAATACCATTGAACAAGTGATTTTCCTCAACTTCTAAAATGCATAACTCCTTCATGCCAAATCCAATAAGGTCAAATTTATGACTAAATTGAATAGGTTTGAAAGAGCTACAAATTTCATTAAAGAACGCTTCTCATTTGAAGTCCATAGAAAAAGTTATTCAAGGTGGAATAAGTGAACATTTGACTTGGGACTTAGAAATTTTCAAATATGTTTGATTTCCCAAACTTCCAACTCAAAATTCATCGTGATACAAGCTTCAAATTAAAAAGTCTTCAACATGAAAGTTGTTCCCCTTGATCTCACCTTTCCAAAACGTCCAAGATTACCCGATTTTGCCAAAGTAACGAAGGACTTGCGCATGGGTGCAAGTTGAAGGACCATTTGAATGTTCTCCACTTCCATTTTTCATACACAATTACATGGCCTTCCAACTTGAATTCAGCATGATGCACACTGATTTTTGGATCAGAACACATCATTTCATAGGCCTAGCATATTACATCATCCTACACATATATCATCCTCCATGCGTCGCAAAAGTTAAGAGAATGTCAAGCTAGCAAGATGGTTCATGGTGGTTGACCAGAGAAAGTAAACTAGTCAAAACTGGGGTTCCATAGACCCTATCTCCTTTAAATTTTGTCATATGAAAATGATTCCAAGAGAAACGTTACTCAAAATGACAATCCAAAAACCTTTAATGTTAAAGCCTAGAGGTAAGTATGCTTGGAAAGTCATTTTTTATGGTGAAAGACTATAGGTCATTTTGTCTGAACCCTAGTTTGGAGGTCAACTGTCCAAGGCCATAAGATGCTCAATTTTTATGAGATGAAATCCGTTAAATTCTAATGATCAAATTGAAGATGTTTACTTCAACTTTTATGTTTTGAGGAAGTTCAAATTCAACTTGAAAATGCATGTGCCAACAAGAAACATTATAGGTCATTTTGGGCCAATACCATTGAACAAGTGATTTTCCTCAACTTCTAAAATGCATAACTCCTTCATGCCAAATCCAATAAGGTCAAATTTATGACTAAATTGAATAGGTTTGAAAGAGCTACAAATTTCATTAAAGAACGCTTCTCATTTGAAGTCCATAGAAAAAGTTATTCAAGGTGGAATAAGTGAACATTTGACTTGGGACTTAGAAATTTTTCAAATATGTTTGATTTCCCAAACTTCCAACTCAAAATTCATCGTGATACAAGCTTCAAATTAAAAAGTCTTCAACATGAAAGTTGTTCCCCTTGATCTCACCTTTCCAAAACGTCCAAGATTACCCGATTTTGCCAAAGTAACGAAGGACTTGCGCATGGGTGCAAGTTGAAGGACCATTTGAATGTTCTCCACTTCCATTTTTCATACACAATTACATGGCCTTCCAACTTGAATTCAGCATGATGCACACTGATTTTTGGATCAGAACACATCATTTCATAGGCCTAGCATATTACATCATCCTACACATATATCATCCTCCATGCGTCGCAAAAGTTAAGAGAATGTCAAGCTAGCAAGATGGTTCATGGTGGTTGACCAGAGAAAGTAAACTAGTCAAAATAGGGGTTCCATAGACCCTATCTCCTTTAATTTTTGTCATATGAAAATGATTCCAAGAGAAACGTTACTCAAAATGACAATCCAAAAACCTTTAATGTTAAAGCCTAGAGGTAAGTATGCTTGGAAAGTCATTTTTTATGGTGAAAGACTATAGGTCATTTTGTCTGAACCCTAGTTTGGTGGTCAACTTCCCAAGGCCATAACATGCTCAATTTTTATGAGATGAAATCTATTAAATTTTAATGATCAAATTGAAGATGTTTACTTCAACTTTTATGTTTTGAGGAAGTTCAAATTCAACTTGCAAATGCATGTGCCAACAAGAAACATTATAGGTCATTTTGGGCCAATACCATTGAACACGTGATTTTCCTCAACTTCTAAAATGCATAACTCCTTCATGCCAAATCCAATAAGGTCAAATTTGTGACTAAATTGAATAGGTTTGAAAGAGCTACAACTTTCATTAAAGAACGCTTCTCATTTGAAGTCTATAGAAAAAGTTATTCAAGGTGGAATAAGTGAACATTTGACTTGGGACTTAGAAATGTTTCAAATATGTTTGATTTCCCAAACTTCCAACTCAAAATTCATCGTGATACAAGCTTCAAATTAAAAAGTGTTCAACATGAAAGTTGTTCCCCTTGATCTCACCTTTCCAAAACGTCAAATATCACCTCATTTGGCCAAAGTAACGAAGGACTTGCGCATGAGTGAGAGTAGAAGGACCATTTGGATGTTTTCCTCTTCCATTTTTCATGCACAATTGCATGGCCTTCCAACTTGAATTCAGCATGATGCACACTCATTTTTGGATCAGAACACATCATTTCATGGGCCTAGCATATTACATCATCCTACACATATATCATCCTCCATGCGTCGCAAAAGTTAAGAGAATGTCAAGCTAGCAAGATGGTTCATGGTGGTTGACCAGAGAAAGTAAACTAGTCAAAACTGGGGTTCCATAGACCCTATCTCCTTTAAATTTTGTCATATGAAAATGATTCCAAGAGAAACGTTACTCAAAATGACAATCCAAAAACCTTTAATGTTAAAGCCTAGAGGTAAGTATGCTTGGAAAGTCATTTTTTATGGTGAAAGACTATAGGTCATTTTGTCTGAACCCTAGTTTGGAGGTCAACTTTCCAAGGCCATAAGATGCTCAATTTTTATGAGATGAAATCCGTTAAATTCTAATGATCAAATTGAAGATGTTTACTTCAACTTTTATGTTTTGAGGAAGTTCAAATTCAACTTGAAAATGCATGTGCCAACAAGAAACATTATAGGTCATTTTAGGCCAATACCATTGAACACGTGATTTTCCTCAACTTCTAAAATGCATAACTCCTTCATGCCAAATCCAATAAGGTCAAATTTATGACTAAATTGAATAGGTTTGAAAGAGCTACAAATTTCATTAAAGAACGCTTCTCATTTGAAGTCCATAGAAAAAGTTATTCAAGGTGGAATAAGTGAACATTTGACTTGGGACTTAGAAATTTTTCAAATATGTTTGATTTCCCAAACTTCCAACTCAAAATTCATCGTGATACAAGCTTCAAATTAAAAAGTCTTCAACATGAAAGTTGTTCCCCTTGATCTCACCTTTCCAAAACGTCCAAGATTACCCGATTTTGCCAAAGTAACGAAGGACTTGCGCATGGGTGCAAGTTGAAGGACCATTTGAATGTTCTCCACTTCCATTTTTCATACACAATTACATGGCCTTCCAACTTGAATTCAGCATGATGCACACTTATTTTTGGATCAGAACACATCATTTCATAGGCCTAGCATATTACATCATCCTACACATATATCATCCTCCATGCGTCGCAAAAGTTAAGAGAATGTCAAGCTAGCAAGATGGTTCATGGTGGTTGACCAGAGAAAGTAAACTAGTCAAAACAGGGGTTCCATAGACCCTATCTCCTTTAATTTTTGTCATATGAAAATGATTCCAAGAGAAACGTTACTCAAAATGACAATCCAAAAACCTTTAATGTTAAAGCCTAGAGGTAAGTATGCTTGGAAAGTCATTTTTTATGGTGAAAGACTATAGGTCATTTTGTCTGAACCCTAGTTTGGTGGTCAACTTCCCAAGGCCATAACATGCTCAATTTTTATGAGATGAAATCTATTAAATTTTAATGATCAAATTGAAGATGTTTACTTCAACTTTTATGTTTTGAGGAAGTTCAAATTCAACTTGCAAATGCATGTGCCAACAAGAAACATTATAGGTCATTTTGGGCCAATACCATTGAACACGTGATTTTCCTCAACTTCTAAAATGCATAACTCCTTCATGCCAAATCCAATAAGGTCAAATTTGTGACTAAATTGAATAGGTTTGAAAGAGCTACAACTTTCATTAAAGAACGCTTCTCATTTGAAGTCTATAGAAAAAGTTATTCAAGGTGGAATAAGTGAACATTTGACTTGGGACTTAGAAATGTTTCAAATATGTTTGATTTCCCAAACTTCCAACTCAAAATTCATCGTGATACAAGCTTCAAATTAAAAAGTGTTCAACATGAAAGTTGTTCCCCTTGATCTCACCTTTCCAAAACGTCAAATATCACCTCATTTGGCCAAAGTAACGAAGGACTTGCGCATGAGTGAGAGTAGAAGGACCATTTGGATGTTTTCCTCTTCCATTTTTCATGCACAATTGCATGGCCTTCCAACTTGAATTCAGCATGATGCACACTCATTTTTGGATCAGAACACATCATTTCATGGGCCTAGCATATTACATCATCCTACACATATATCATCCTCCATGCGTCGCAAAAGTTAAGAGAATGTCAAGCTAGCAAGATGGTTCATGGTGGTTGACCAGAGAAAGTAAACTAGTCAAAATTGGGGTTCCATAGACCCTATCTCCTTTAATTTTTGTCATATGAAAATGATTCCAAGAGAAACGTTACTCAAAATGACAATCCAAAAACCTTTAATGTTAAAGCCTAGAGGTAAGTATGCTTGGAAAGTCATTTTTTATGGTGAAAGACTATAGGTCATTTTGTCTGAACCCTAGTTTGGTGGTCAACTTCCCAAGGCCATAACATGCTCAATTTTTATGAGATGAAATCTATTAAATTTTAATGATCAAATTGAAGATGTTTACTTCAACTTTTATGTTTTGAGGAAGTTCAAATTCAACTTGCAAATGCATGTGCCAACAAGAAACATTATAGGTCATTTTGGGCCAATACCATTGAACACGTGATTTTCCTCAACTTCTAAAATGCATAACTCCTTCATGCCAAATCCAATAAGGTCAAATTTGTGACTAAATTGAATAGGTTTGAAAGAGCTACAACTTTCATTAAAGAACGCTTCTCATTTGAAGTCTATAGAAAAAGTTATTCAAGGTGGAATAAGTGAACATTTGACTTGGGACTTAGAAATGTTTCAAATATGTTTGATTTCCCAAACTTCCAACTCAAAATTCATCGTGATACAAGCTTCAAATTAAAAAGTGTTCAACATGAAAGTTGTTCCCCTTGATCTCACCTTTCCAAAACGTCAAATATCACCTCATTTGGCCAAAGTAACGAAGGACTTGCGCATGAGTGAGAGTAGAAGGACCATTTGGATGTTTTCCTCTTCCATTTTTCATGCACAATTGCATGGCCTTCCAACTTGAATTCAGCATGATGCACACTCATTTTTGGATCAGAACACATCATTTCATGGGCCTAGCATATTACATCATCCTACACATATATCATCCTCCATGCGTCGCAAAAGTTAAGAGAATGTCAAGCTAGCAAGATGGTTCATGGTGGTTGACCAGAGAAAGTAAACTAGTCAAAATTGGGGTTCCATAGACCCTATCTCCTTTAATTTTTGTCATATGAAAATGATTCCAAGAGAAACGTTACTCAAAATGACAATCCAAAAACCTTTAATGTTAAAGCCTAGAGGTAAGTATGCTTGGAAAGTCATTTTTTATGGTGAAAGACTATAGGTCATTTTGTCTGAACCCTAGTTTGGTGGTCAACTTCCCAAGGCCATAACATGCTCAATTTTTATGAGATGAAATCTATTAAATTTTAATGATCAAATTGAAGATGTTTACTTCAACTTTTATGTTTTGAGGAAGTTCAAATTCAACTTGCAAATGCATGTGCCAACAAGAAACATTATAGGTCATTTTGGGCCAATACCATTGAACACGTGATTTTCCTCAACTTCTAAAATGCATAACTCCTTCATGCCAAATCCAATAAGGTCAAATTTGTGACTAAATTGAATAGGTTTGAAAGAGCTACAACTTTCATTAAAGAACGCTTCTCATTTGAAGTCTATAGAAAAAGTTATTCAAGGTGGAATAAGTGAACATTTGACTTGGGACTTAGAAATGTTTCAAATATGTTTGATTTCCCAAACTTCCAACTCAAAATTCATCGTGATACAAGCTTCAAATTAAAAAGTGTTCAACATGAAAGTTGTTCCCCTTGATCTCACCTTTCCAAAACGTCAAATATCACCTCATTTGGCCAAAGTAACGAAGGACTTGCGCATGAGTGAGAGTAGAAGGACCATTTGGATGTTTTCCTCTTCCATTTTTCATGCACAATTGCATGGCCTTCCAACTTGAATTCAGCATGATGCACACTCATTTTTGGATCAGAACACATCATTTCATGGGCCTAGCATATTACATCATCCTACACATATATCATCCTCCATGCGTCGCAAAAGTTAAGAGAATGTCAAGCTAGCAAGATGGTTCATGGTGGTTGACCAGAGAAAGTAAACTAGTCAAAACTGGGGTTCCATAGACCCTATCTCCTTTAAATTTTGTCATATGAAAATGATTCCAAGAGAAACGTTACTCAAAATGACAATCCAAAAACCTTTAATGTTAAAGCCTAGAGGTAAGTATGCTTGGAAAGTCATTTTTTATGGTGAAAGACTATAGGTCATTTTGTCTGAACCCTAGTTTGGAGGTCAACTTTCCAAGGCCATAAGATGCTCAATTTTTATGAGATGAAATCCGTTAAATTCTAATGATCAAATTGAAGATGTTTACTTCAACTTTTATGTTTTGAGGAAGTTCAAATTCAACTTGAAAATGCATGTGCCAACAAGAAACATTATAGGTCATTTTAGGCCAATACCATTGAACACGTGATTTTCCTCAACTTCTAAAATGCATAACTCCTTCATGCCAAATCCAATAAGGTCAAATTTATGACTAAATTGAATAGGTTTGAAAGAGCTACAAATTTCATTAAAGAACGCTTCTCATTTGAAGTCCATAGAAAAAGTTATTCAAGGTGGAATAAGTGAACATTTGACTTGGGACTTAGAAATTTTTCAAATATGTTTGATTTCCCAAACTTCCAACTCAAAATTCATCGTGATACAAGCTTCAAATTAAAAAGTCT
This sequence comes from Lathyrus oleraceus, assembly GCF_024323335.1. Taxonomy (NCBI): domain Eukaryota; kingdom Viridiplantae; phylum Streptophyta; class Magnoliopsida; order Fabales; family Fabaceae; genus Lathyrus; species Lathyrus oleraceus. The sequence continues at coordinate 262,446,569 of NC_066580.1, forward strand.
TCAACATGAAAGTTGTTCCCCTTGATCTCACCTTTCCAAAACGTCCAAGATTACCCGATTTTGCCAAAGTAACGAAGGACTTGCGCATGGGTGCAAGTTGAAGGACCATTTGAATGTTCTCCACTTCCATTTTTCATACACAATTACATGGCCTTCCAACTTGAATTCAGCATGATGCACACTTATTTTTGGATCAGAACACATCATTTCATAGGCCTAGCATATTACATCATCCTACACATATATCATCCTCCATGCGTCGCAAAAGTTAAGAGAATGTCAAGCTAGCAAGATGGTTCATGGTGGTTGACCAGAGAAAGTAAACTAGTCAAAACAGGGGTTCCATAGACCCTATCTCCTTTAATTTTTGTCATATGAAAATGATTCCAAGAGAAACGTTACTCAAAATGACAATCCAAAAACCTTTAATGTTAAAGCCTAGAGGTAAGTATGCTTGGAAAGTCATTTTTTATGGTGAAAGACTATAGGTCATTTTGTCTGAACCCTAGTTTGGTGGTCAACTTCCCAAGGCCATAACATGCTCAATTTTTATGAGATGAAATCTATTAAATTTTAATGATCAAATTGAAGATGTTTACTTCAACTTTTATGTTTTGAGGAAGTTCAAATTCAACTTGCAAATGCATGTGCCAACAAGAAACATTATAGGTCATTTTGGGCCAATACCATTGAACACGTGATTTTCCTCAACTTCTAAAATGCATAACTCCTTCATGCCAAATCCAATAAGGTCAAATTTGTGACTAAATTGAATAGGTTTGAAAGAGCTACAACTTTCATTAAAGAACGCTTCTCATTTGAAGTCTATAGAAAAAGTTATTCAAGGTGGAATAAGTGAACATTTGACTTGGGACTTAGAAATGTTTCAAATATGTTTGATTTCCCAAACTTCCAACTCAAAATTCATCGTGATACAAGCTTCAAATTAAAAAGTGTTCAACATGAAAGTTGTTCCCCTTGATCTCACCTTTCCAAAACGTCAAATATCACCTCATTTGGCCAAAGTAACGAAGGACTTGCGCATGAGTGAGAGTAGAAGGACCATTTGGATGTTTTCCTCTTCCATTTTTCATGCACAATTGCATGGCCTTCCAACTTGAATTCAGCATGATGCACACTCATTTTTGGATCAGAACACATCATTTCATGGGCCTAGCATATTACATCATCCTACACATATATCATCCTCCATGCGTCGCAAAAGTTAAGAGAATGTCAAGCTAGCAAGATGGTTCATGGTGGTTGACCAGAGAAAGTAAACTAGTCAAAATTGGGGTTCCATAGACCCTATCTCCTTTAATTTTTGTCATATGAAAATGATTCCAAGAGAAACGTTACTCAAAATGACAATCCAAAAACCTTTAATGTTAAAGCCTAGAGGTAAGTATGCTTGGAAAGTCATTTTTTATGGTGAAAGACTATAGGTCATTTTGTCTGAACCCTAGTTTGGTGGTCAACTTCCCAAGGCCATAACATGCTCAATTTTTATGAGATGAAATCTATTAAATTTTAATGATCAAATTGAAGATGTTTACTTCAACTTTTATGTTTTGAGGAAGTTCAAATTCAACTTGAAAATGCATGTGCCAACAAGAAACATTATAGGTCATTTTAGGCCAATACCATTGAACACGTGATTTTCCTCAACTTCTAAAATGCATAACTCCTTCATGCCAAATCCAATAAGGTCAAATTTATGACTAAATTGAATAGGTTTGAAAGAGCTACAAATTTCATTAAAGAACGCTTCTCATTTGAAGTCCATAGAAAAAGTTATTCAAGGTGGAATAAGTGAACATTTGACTTGGGACTTAGAAATTTTTCAAATATGTTTGATTTCCCAAACTTCCAACTCAAAATTCATCGTGATACAAGCTTCAAATTAAAAAGTCTTCAACATGAAAGTTGTTCCCCTTGATCTCACCTTTCCAAAACGTCCAAGATTACCCGATTTTGCCAAAGTAACGAAGGACTTGCGCATGGGTGCAAGTTGAAGGACCATTTGAATGTTCTCCACTTCCATTTTTCATACACAATTACATGGCCTTCCAACTTGAATTCAGCATGATGCACACTTATTTTTGGATCAGAACACATCATTTCATAGGCCTAGCATATTACATCATCCTACACATATATCATCCTCCATGCGTCGCAAAAGTTAAGAGAATGTCAAGCTAGCAAGATGGTTCATGGTGGTTGACCAGAGAAAGTAAACTAGTCAAAACAGGGGTTCCATAGACCCTATCTCCTTTAATTTTTGTCATATGAAAATGATTCCAAGAGAAACGTTACTCAAAATGACAATCCAAAAACCTTTAATGTTAAAGCCTAGAGGTAAGTATGCTTGGAAAGTCATTTTTTATGGTGAAAGACTATAGGTCATTTTGTCTGAACCCTAGTTTGGTGGTCAACTTCCCAAGGCCATAACATGCTCAATTTTTATGAGATGAAATCTATTAAATTTTAATGATCAAATTGAAGATGTTTACTTCAACTTTTATGTTTTGAGGAAGTTCAAATTCAACTTGCAAATGCATGTGCCAACAAGAAACATTATAGGTCATTTTGGGCCAATACCATTGAACACGTGATTTTCCTCAACTTCTAAAATGCATAACTCCTTCATGCCAAATCCAATAAGGTCAAATTTGTGACTAAATTGAATAGGTTTGAAAGAGCTACAACTTTCATTAAAGAACGCTTCTCATTTGAAGTCTATAGAAAAAGTTATTCAAGGTGGAATAAGTGAACATTTGACTTGGGACTTAGAAATGTTTCAAATATGTTTGATTTCCCAAACTTCCAACTCAAAATTCATCGTGATACAAGCTTCAAATTAAAAAGTGTTCAACATGAAAGTTGTTCCCCTTGATCTCACCTTTCCAAAACGTCAAATATCACCTCATTTGGCCAAAGTAACGAAGGACTTGCGCATGAGTGAGAGTAGAAGGACCATTTGGATGTTTTCCTCTTCCATTTTTCATGCACAATTGCATGGCCTTCCAACTTGAATTCAGCATGATGCACACTCATTTTTGGATCAGAACACATCATTTCATGGGCCTAGCATATTACATCATCCTACACATATATCATCCTCCATGCGTCGCAAAAGTTAAGAGAATGTCAAGCTAGCAAGATGGTTCATGGTGGTTGACCAGAGAAAGTAAACTAGTCAAAATTGGGGTTCCATAGACCCTATCTCCTTTAATTTTTGTCATATGAAAATGATTCCAAGAGAAACGTTACTCAAAATGACAATCCAAAAACCTTTAATGTTAAAGCCTAGAGGTAAGTATGCTTGGAAAGTCATTTTTTATGGTGAAAGACTATAGGTCATTTTGTCTGAACCCTAGTTTGGTGGTCAACTTCCCAAGGCCATAACATGCTCAATTTTTATGAGATGAAATCTATTAAATTTAATGATCAAATTGAAGATGTTTACTTCAACTTTTATGTTTTGAGGAAGTTCAAATTCAACTTGGAAATGCATGTGCCAACAAGAAACATTATAGGTCATTTTGGGCCAATACCATTGAACACGTGATTTTCCTCAACTTCTAAAATGCATAACTCCTTCATGCCAAATCCAATAAGGTCAAATTTGTGACTAAATTGAATAGGTTTGAAAGAGCTACAACTTTCATTAAAGAACGCTTCTCATTTGAAGTCTATAGAAAAAGTTATTCAAGGTGGAATAAGTGAACATTTGACTTGGGACTTAGAAATGTTTCAAATATGTTTGATTTCCCAAACTTCCAACTCAAAATTCATCGTGATACAAGCTTCAAATTAAAAAGTGTTCAACATGAAAGTTGTTCCCCTTGATCTCACCTTTCCAAAACGTCAAATATCACCTCATTTGGCCAAAGTAACGAAGGACTTGCGCATGAGTGAGAGTAGAAGGACCATTTGGATGTTTTCCTCTTCCATTTTTCATGCACAATTGCATGGCCTTCCAACTTGAATTCAGCATGATGCACACTCATTTTTGGATCAGAACACATCATTTCATGGGCCTAGCATATTACATCATCCTACACATATATCATCCTCCATGCGTCGCAAAAGTTAAGAGAATGTCAAGCTAGCAAGATGGTTCATGGTGGTTGACCAGAGAAAGTAAACTAGTCAAAACTGGGGTTCCATAGACCCTATCTCCTTTAAATTTTGTCATATGAAAATGATTCCAAGAGAAACGTTACTCAAAATGACAATCCAAAAACCTTTAATGTTAAAGCCTAGAGGTAAGTATGCTTGGAAAGTCATTTTTTATGGTGAAAGACTATAGGTCATTTTGTCGAACCCTAGTTTGGAGGTCAACTGTCCAAGGCCATAAGATGCTCAATTTTTATGAGATGAAATCCGTTAAATTCTAATGATCAAATTGAAGATGTTTACTTCAACTTTTATGTTTTGAGGAAGTTCAAATTCAACTTGAAAATGCATGTGCCAACAAGAAACATTATAGGTCATTTTGGGCCAATACCATTGAACACGTGATTTTCCTCAACTTCTAAAATGCATAACTCCTTCATGCCAAATCCAATAAGGTCAAATTTGTGACTAAATTGAATAGGTTTGAAAGAGCTACAACTTTCATTAAAGAACGCTTCTCATTTGAAGTCCATAGAAAAAGTTATTCAAGGTGGAATAAGTGAACATTTGACTTGGGACTTAGAAATTTTTCAAATATGTTTGATTTCCCAAACTTCCAACTCAAAATTCATCGTGATACAAGCTTCAAATTAAAAAGTCTTCAACATGAAAGTTGTTCCCCTTGATCTCACCTTTCCAAAACGTCAAATATCACCTCATTTGGCCAAAGTAACGAAGGACTTGCGCATGGGTGAGAGTAGAAGGACCATTTGGATGTTCTCCTCTTCCATTTTTCATGCACAATTGCATGGCCTTCCAACTTGAATTCAGCATGATGCACACTCATTTTTGGATCAGAACACATCATTTCATGGGCCTAGCATATTACATCATCCTACACATATATCATCCTCCATGCGTCGCAAAAGTTAAGAGAATGTCAAGCTAGCAAGATGGTTCATGGTGGTTGACCAGAGAAAGTAAACTAGTCAAAACAGGGGTTCCATAGACCCTATCTCCTTTAATTTTTGTCATATGAAAATGATTCCAAGAGAAACGTTACTCAAAATGACAATCCAAAAACCTTTAATGTTAAAGCCTAGAGGTAAGTATGCTTGGAAAGTCATTTTTTATGGTGAAAGACTATAGGTCATTTTGTCTGAACCCTAGTTTGGTGGTCAACTTCCCAAGGCCATAACATGCTCAATTTTTATGAGATGAAATCTATTAAATTTTAATGATCAAATTGAAGATGTTTACTTCAACTTTTATGTTTTGAGGAAGTTCAAATTCAACTTGAAAATGCATGTGCCAACAAGAAACATTATAGGTCATTTTGGGCCAATACCATTGAACACGTGATTTTCCTCAACTTCTAAAATGCATAACTCCTTCATGCCAAATCCAATAAGGTCAAATTTGTGACTAAATTGAATAGGTTTGAAAGAGCTACAACTTTCATTAAAGAACGCTTCTCATTTGAAGTCTATAGAAAAAGTTATTCAAGGTGGAATAAGTGAACATTTGACTTGGGACTTAGAAATGTTTCAAATATGTTTGATTTCCCAAACTTCCAACTCAAAATTCATCGTGATACAAGCTTCAAATTAAAAAGTGTTCAACATGAAAGTTGTTCCCCTTGATCTCACCTTTCCAAAACGTCAAATATCACCTCATTTGGCCAAAGTAACGAAGGACTTGCGCATGAGTGAGAGTAGAAGGACCATTTGGATGTTTTCCTCTTCCATTTTTCATGCACAATTGCATGGCCTTCCAACTTGAATTCAGCATGATGCACACTCATTTTTGGATCAGAACACATCATTTCATGGGCCTAGCATATTACATCATCCTACACATATATCATCCTCCATGCGTCGCAAAAGTTAAGAGAATGTCAAGCTAGCAAGATGGTTCATGGTGGTTGACCAGAGAAAGTAAACTAGTCAAAATTGGGGTTCCATAGACCCTATCTCCTTTAATTTTTGTCATATGAAAATGATTCCAAGAGAAACGTTACTCAAAATGACAATCCAAAAACCTTTAATGTTAAAGCCTAGAGGTAAGTATGCTTGGAAAGTCATTTTTTATGGTGAAAGACTATAGGTCATTTTGTCTGAACCCTAGTTTGGTGGTCAACTTCCCAAGGCCATAACATGCTCAATTTTTATGAGATGAAATCTATTAAATTTTAATGATCAAATTGAAGATGTTTACTTCAACTTTTATGTTTTGAGGAAGTTCAAATTCAACTTGGAAATGCATGTGCCAACAAGAAACATTATAGGTCATTTTGGGCCAATACCATTGAACACGTGATTTTCCTCAACTTCTAAAATGCATAACTCCTTCATGCCAAATCCAATAAGGTCAAATTTGTGACTAAATTGAATAGGTTTGAAAGAGCTACAACTTTCATTAAAGAACGCTTCTCATTTGAAGTCTATAGAAAAAGTTATTCAAGGTGGAATAAGTGAACATTTGACTTGGGACTTAGAAATGTTTCAAATATGTTTGATTTCCCAAACTTCCAACTCAAAATTCATCGTGATACAAGCTTCAAATTAAAAAGTGTTCAACATGAAAGTTGTTCCCCTTGATCTCACCTTTCCAAAACGTCAAATATCACCTCATTTGGCCAAAGTAACGAAGGACTTGCGCATGAGTGAGAGTAGAAGGACCATTTGGATGTTTTCCTCTTCCATTTTTCATGCACAATTGCATGGCCTTCCAACTTGAATTCAGCATGATGCACACTCATTTTTGGATCAGAACACATCATTTCATGGGCCTAGCATATTACATCATCCTACACATATATCATCCTCCATGCGTCGCAAAAGTTAAGAGAATGTCAAGCTAGCAAGATGGTTCATGGTGGTTGACCAGAGAAAGTAAACTAGTCAAAACTGGGGTTCCATAGACCCTATCTCCTTTAAATTTTGTCATATGAAAATGATTCCAAGAGAAACGTTACTCAAAATGACAATCCAAAAACCTTTAATGTTAAAGCCTAGAGGTAAGTATGCTTGGAAAGTCATTTTTTATGGTGAAAGACTATAGGTCATTTTGTCGAACCCTAGTTTGGAGGTCAACTGTCCAAGGCCATAAGATGCTCAATTTTTATGAGATGAAATCCGTTAAATTCTAATGATCAAATTGAAGATGTTTACTTCAACTTTTATGTTTTGAGGAAGTTCAAATTCAACTTGAAAATGCATGTGCCAACAAGAAACATTATAGGTCATTTTGGGCCAATACCATTGAACAAGTGATTTTCCTCAACTTCTAAAATGCATAACTCCTTCATGCCAAATCCAATAAGGTCAAATTTATGACTAAATTGAATAGGTTTGAAAGAGCTACAAATTTCATTAAAGAACGCTTCTCATTTGAAGTCCATAGAAAAAGTTATTCAAGGTGGAATAAGTGAACATTTGACTTGGGACTTAGAAATTTTTCAAATATGTTTGATTTCCCAAACTTCCAACTCAAAATTCATCGTGATACAAGCTTCAAATTAAAAAGTCTTCAACATGAAAGTTGTTCCCCTTGATCTCACCTTTCCAAAACGTCCAAGATTACCCGATTTTGCCAAAGTAACGAAGGACTTGCGCATGGGTGCAAGTTGAAGGACCATTTGAATGTTCTCCACTTCCATTTTTCATACACAATTACATGGCCTTCCAACTTGAATTCAGCATGATGCACACTGATTTTTGGATCAGAACACATCATTTCATAGGCCTAGCATATTACATCATCCTACACATATATCATCCTCCATGCGTCGCAAAAGTTAAGAGAATGTCAAGCTAGCAAGATGGTTCATGGTGGTTGACCAGAGAAAGTAAACTAGTCAAAATAGGGGTTCCATAGACCCTATCTCCTTTAATTTTTGTCATATGAAAATGATTCCAAGAGAAACGTTACTCAAAATGACAATCCAAAAACCTTTAATGTTAAAGCCTAGAGGTAAGTATGCTTGGAAAGTCATTTTTTATGGTGAAAGACTATAGGTCATTTTGTCTGAACCCTAGTTTGGTGGTCAACTTCCCAAGGCCATAACATGCTCAATTTTTATGAGATGAAATCTATTAAATTTTAATGATCAAATTGAAGATGTTTACTTCAACTTTTATGTTTTGAGGAAGTTCAAATTCAACTTGAAAATGCATGTGCCAACAAGAAACATTATAGGTCATTTTGGGCCAATACCATTGAACACGTGATTTTCCTCAACTTCTAAAATGCATAACTCCTTCATGCCAAATCCAATAAGGTCAAATTTGTGACTAAATTGAATAGGTTTGAAAGAGCTACAACTTTCATTAAAGAACGCTTCTCATTTGAAGTCTATAGAAAAAGTTATTCAAGGTGGAATAAGTGAACATTTGACTTGGGACTTAGAAATGTTTCAAATATGTTTGATTTCCCAAACTTCCAACTCAAAATTCATCGTGATACAAGCTTCAAATTAAAAAGTGTTCAACATGAAAGTTGTTCCCCTTGATCTCACCTTTCCAAAACGTCAAATATCACCTCATTTGGCCAAAGTAACGAAGGACTTGCGCATGAGTGAGAGTAGAAGGACCATTTGGATGTTTTCCTCTTCCATTTTTCATGCACAATTGCATGGCCTTCCAACTTGAATTCAGCATGATGCACACTCATTTTTGGATCAGAACACATCATTTCATGGGCCTAGCATATTACATCATCCTACACATATATCATCCTCCATGCGTCGCAAAAGTTAAGAGAATGTCAAGCTAGCAAGATGGTTCATGGTGGTTGACCAGAGAAAGTAAACTAGTCAAAACAGGGGTTCCATAGACCCTATCTCCTTTAATTTTTGTCATATGAAAATGATTCCAAGAGAAACGTTACTCAAAATGACAATCCAAAAACCTTTAATGTTAAAGCCTAGAGGTAAGTATGCTTGGAAAGTCATTTTTTATGGTGAAAGACTATAGGTCATTTTGTCTGAACCCTAGTTTGGTGGTCAACTTCCCAAGGCCATAACATGCTCAATTTTTATGAGATGAAATCTATTAAATTTTAATGATCAAATTGAAGATGTTTACTTCAACTTTTATGTTTTGAGGAAGTTCAAATTCAACTTGCAAATGCATGTGCCAACAAGAAACATTATAGGTCATTTTGGGCCAATACCATTGAACACGTGATTTTCCTCAACTTCTAAAATACATAACTCCTTCATGCCAAATCCAATAAGGTCAAATTTGTGACTAAATTGAATAAGTTTGAAAGAGCTACAACTTTCATTAAAGAACGCTTCTCATTTGAAGTCTATAGAAAAAGTTATTCAAGGTGGAATAAGTGAACATTTGACTTGGGACTTAGAAATGTTTCAAATATGTTTGATTTCCCAAACTTCCAACTCAAAATTCATCGTGATACAAGCTTCAAATTAAAAAGTCTTCAACATGAAAGTTGTTCCCCTTGATCTCACCTTTCCAAAACGTCAAATATCACCTCATTTGGCCAAAGTAACGAAGGACTTGCGCATGAGTGAGAGTAGAAGGACCATTTGGATGTTCTCCTCTTCCATTTTTCATGCACAATTGCATGGCCTTCCAACTTGAATTCAGCATGATGCACACTCATTTTTGGATCAGAATACATCATTTCATGGGCCTAGCATATTACATCATCCTACACATATATCATCCTCCATGCGTCGCAAAAGTTAAAAGAATGTCAAGCTAGCAAGATGGTTCATGGTGGTTGACCAGAGAAAGTAAACTAGTCAAAATTGGGGTTCCATAGACCCTATCTCCCTTAATTTTTGTCATATGAAAATGATTCCAAGAGAAACGTTACTCAAAATGACAATCCAAAAACCTTTAATGTTAAAGCCTAGAGGTAAGTATGCTTGGAAAGTCATTTTTTATGGTGAAAGACTATAGGTCATTTTGTCTGAACCCTAGTTTGGTGGTCAACTTCCCAAGGCCATAACATGCTCAATTTTTATGAGATGAAATCTATTAAATTTTAATGATCAAATTGAAGATGTTTACTTCAACTTTTATGTTTTGAGGAAGTTCAAATTCAACTTGGAAATGCATGTGCCAACAAGAAACATTATAGGTCATTTTGGGCCAATACCATTGAACACGTGATTTTCCTCAACTTCTAAAATGCATAACTCCTTCATGCCAAATCCAATAAGGTCAAATTTGTGACTAAATTGAATAGGTTTGAAAGAGCTACAACTTTCATTAAAGAACGCTTCTCATTTGAAGTCTATAGAAAAAGTTATTCAAGGTGGAATAAGTGAACATTTGACTTGGGACTTAGAAATGTTTCAAATATGTTTGATTTCCCAAACTTCCAACTCAAAATTCATCGTGATACAAGCTTCAAATTAAAAAGTGTTCAACATGAAAGTTGTTCCCCTTGATCTCACCTTTCCAAAACGTCAAATATCACCTCATTTGGCCAAAGTAAAGAAGGACTTGCGCATGAGTGAGAGTAGAAGGACCATTTGAATGTTCTCCACTTCCATTTTTCATGCACAATTGCATGGCCTTCCAACTTGAATTCAGCATGATGCACACTCATTTTTGGATCAGAACACATCATTTCATGGGCCTAGCATATTACATCATCCTACACATATATCATCCTCCATGCGTCGCAAAAGTTAAGAGAATGTCAAGCTAGCAAGATGGTTCATGGTGGTTGACCAGAGAAAGTAAACTAGTCAAAACTGGGGTTCCATAGACCCTATCTCCTTTAAATTTTGTCATATGAAAATGATTCCAAGAGAAACGTTACTCAAAATGACAATCCAAAAACCTTTAATGTTAAAGCCTAGAGGTAAGTATGCTTGGAAAGTCATTTTTTATGGTGAAAGACTATAGGTCATTTTGTCTGAACCCTAGTTTGGTGGTCAACTTCCCAAGGCCATAACATGCTCAATTTTTATGAGATGAAATCTATTAAATTCTAATGATCAAATTGAAGATGTTTACTTCAACTTTTATGTTTTGAGGAAGTTCAAATTCAACTTGCAAATGCATGTGCCAACAAGAAACATTATAGGTCATTTTGGGCCAATACCATTGAACACGTGATTTTCCTCAACTTCTAAAATGCATAACTCCTTCATGCCAAATCCAATAAGGTCAAATTTGTGACTAAATTGAATAGGTTTGAAAGAGCTACAACTTTCATTAAAGAACGCTTCTCATTTGAAGTCTATAGAAAAAGTTATTCAAGGTGGAATAAGTGAACATTTGACTTGGGACATAGAAATGTTTCAAATATGTTTGATTTCCCAAACTTCCAACTCAAAATTCATCGTGATACAAGCTTCAAATTAAAAAGTGTTCAACATGAAAGTTGTTCCCCTTGATCTCACCTTTCCAAAACGTCAAATATCACCTCATTTGGCCAAAGTAACGAAGGACTTGCGCATGAGTGAGAGTAGAAGGACCATTTGGATGTTTTCCTCTTCCATTTTTCATGCACAATTGCATGGCCTTCCAACTTGAATTCAGCATGATGCACACTCATTTTTGGATCAGAACACATCATTTCATGGGCCTAGCATATTACATCATCCTACACATATATCATCCTCCATGCGTCGCAAAAGTTAAGAGAATGTCAAGCTAGCAAGATGGTTCATGGTGGTTGACCAGAGAAAGTAAACTAGTCAAAATAGGGGTTCCATAGACCCTATCTCCTTTAAATTTTGTCATATGAAAATGATTCCAAGAGAAACGTTACTCAAAATGACAATCCAAAAACCTTTAATGTTAAAGCCTAGAGGTAAGTATGCTTGGAAAGTCATTTTTTATGGTGAAAGACTATAGGTCATTTTGTCTGAACCCTAGTTTGGTGGTCAACTTCCCAAGGCCATAACATGCTCAATTTTTATGAGATGAAATCTATTAAATTTTAATGATCAAATTGAAGATGTTTACTTCAACTTTTATGTTTTGAGGAAGTTCAAATTCAACTTGCAAATGCATGTGCCAACAAGAAACATTATAGGTCATTTTGGGCCAATACCATTGAACACGTGATTTTCCTCAACTTCTAAAATGCATAACTCCTTCATGCCAAATCCAATAAGGTCAAATTTGTGACTAAATTGAATAGGTTTGAAAGAGCTACAACTTTCATTAAAGAACGCTTCTCATTTGAAGTCCATAGAAAAAGTTATTCAAGGTGGAATAAGTGAACATTTGACTTGGGACTTAGAAATGTTTCAAATATGTTTGATTTCCCAAACTTCCAACTCAAAATTCATCGTGATACAAGCTTCAAATTAAAAAGTCTTCAACATGAAAGTTGTTCCCCTTGATCTCAACTTTCCAAAACATCCAAGATTACCCGATTTTGCCAAAGTAACGAAGGACTTGCGCATGGGTGCAAGTTGAAGGACCATTTGAATGTTCTCCACTTCCATTTTTCATACACAATTACATGGCCTTCCAACTTGAATTCAGCATGATGCACACTTATTTTTGGATCAGAACACATCATTTCATAGGCCTAGCATATTACATCATCCTACACATATATCATCCTCCATGCGTCGCAAAAGTTAAGAGAATGTCAAGCTAGCAAGATGGTTCATGGTGGTTGACCAGAGAAAGTAAACTAGTCAAAACAGGGGTTCCATAGACCCTATCTCCTTTAATTTTTGTCATATGAAAATGATTCCAAGAGAAACGTTACTCAAAATGACAATCCAAAAACCTTTAATGTTAAAGCCTAGAGGTAAGTATGCTTGGAAAGTCATTTTTTATGGTGAAAGACTATAGGTCATTTTGTCTGAACCCTAGTTTGGTGGTCAACTTCCCAAGGCCATAACATGCTCAATTTTTATGAGATGAAATCTATTAAATTTTAATGATCAAATTGAAGATGTTTACTTCAACTTTTATGTTTTGAGGAAGTTCAAATTCAACTTGCAAATGCATGTGCCAACAAGAAACATTATAGGTCATTTTGGGCAAATACCATTGAACACGTGATTTTCCTCAACTTCTAAAATGCATAACTCCTTCATGCCAAATCCAATAAGGTCAAATTTGTGACTAAATTGAATAGGTTTTAAAGAGCTACAACTTTCATTAAAGAACGCTTCTCATTTGAAGTCTATAGAAAAAGTTATTCAAGGTGGAATAAGTGAACATTTGACTTGGGACTTAGAAATGTTTCAAATATGTTTGATTTCCCAAACTTCCAACTCAAAATTCATCGTGATACAAGCTTCAAATTAAAAAGTCTTCAACATGAAAGTTGTTCCCCTTGATCTCACCTTTCCAAAACGTCCAAGATTACCTGATTTTGCCAAAGTAACGAAGGACTTGCGCATGGGTGCAAGTTGAAGGACCATTTGAATGTTCTCCACTTCCATTTTTCATACACAATTACATGGCCTTCCAACTTGAATTCAGCATGATGCACACTTATTTTTGGATCAAAACACATCATTTCATAGGCCTAGCATATTACATCATCCTACACATATATCATCCTCCATGCGTCGCAAAAGTTAAGAGAATGTCAAGCTAGCAAGATGGTTCATGGTGGTTGACCAGAGAAAGTAAACTAGTCAAAACAGGGGTTCCATAGACCCTATCTCCTTTAATTTTTGTCATATGAAAATGATTCCAAGAGAAACGTTACTCAAAATGACAATCCAAAAACCTTTAATGTTAAAGCCTAGAGGTAAGTATGCTTGGAAAGTCATTTTTTATGGTGAAAGACTATAGGTCATTTTGTCTGAACCCTAGTTTGGTGGTCAACTTCCCAAGGCCATAACATGCTCAATTTTTATGAGATGAAATCTATTAAATTTTAATGATCAAATTGAAGATGTTTACTTCAACTTTTATGTTTTGAGGAAGTTCAAATTCAACTTGTAAATGCATGTGCCAACAAGAAACATTATAGGTCATTTTGGGCCAATACCATTGAACACGTGATTTTCCTCAACTTCTAAAATGCATAACTCCTTCATGCCAAATCCAATAAGGTCAAATTTGTGACTAAATTGAATAGGTTTGAAAGAGCTACAACTTTCATTAAAGAACGCTTCTCATTTGAAGTCTATAGAAAAAGTTATTCAAGGTGGAATAAGTGAACATTTGACTTGGGACTTAGAAATGTTTCAAATATGTTTGATTTCCCAAACTTCCAACTCAAAATTCATCGTGATACAAGCTTCAAATTAAAAGGTGTTCAACATGAAAGTTGTTCCCCTTGATCTCACCTTTCCAAAACGTCAAATATCACCTCATTTGGCCAAAGTAACGAAGGACTTGCGCATGAGTGAGAGTAGAAGGACCATTTGGATGTTTTCCTCTTCCATTTTTCATGCACAATTGCATGGCCTTCCAACTTGAATTCAGCATGATGCACACTCATTTTTGGATCAGAACACATCATTTCATGGGCCTAGCATATTACATCATCCTACACATAATCATCCTCCATGCGTCGCAAAAGTTAAGAGAATGTCAAGCTAGCAAGATGGTTCATGGTGGTTGACCAGAGAAAGTAAACTAGTCAAAACTGGGGTTCCATAGACCCTATCTCCTTTAAATTTTGTCATATGAAAATGATTCCAAGAGAAACGTTACTCAAAATGACAATCCAAAAACCTTTAATGTTAAAGCCTAGAGGTAAGTATGCTTGGAAAGTCATTTTTTATGGTGAAAGACTATAGGTCATTTTGTCTGAACCCTAGTTTGGAGGTCAACTTTCCAAGGCCATAAGATGCTCAATTTTTATGAGATGAAATCCGTTAAATTCTAATGATCAAATTGAAGATGTTTACTTCAACTTTTATGTTTTGAGGAAGTTCAAATTCAACTTGAAAATGCATGTGCCAACAAGAAACATTATAGGTCATTTTGGGCCAATACCATTGAACAAGTGATTTTCCTCAACTTCTAAAATGCATAACTCCTTCATGCCAAATCCAATAAGGTCAAATTTATGACTAAATTGAATAGGTTTGAAAGAGCTACAAATTTCATTAAAGAACGCTTCTCATTTGAAGTCCATAGAAAAAGTTATTCAAGGTGGAATAAGTGAACATTTGACTTGGGACTTAGAAATTTTTCAAATATGTTTGATTTCCCAAACTTCCAACTCAAAATTCATCGTGATACAAGCTTCAAATTAAAAAGTGTTCAACATGAAAGTTGTTCCCCTTGATCTCACCTTTCCAAAACGTCAAATATCACCTCATTTGGCCAAAGTAACGAAGGACTTGCGCATGAGTGAGAGTAGAAGGACCATTTGGATGTTTTCCTCTTCCATTTTTCATGCACAATTGCATGGCCTTCCAACTTGAATTCAGCATGATGCACACTCATTTTTGGATCAGAACACATCATTTCATGGGCCTAGCATATTACATCATCCTACACATATATCATCCTCCATGCGTCGCAAAAGTTAAGAGAATGTCAAGCTAGCAAGATGGTTCATGGTGGTTGACCAGAGAAAGTAAACTAGTCAAAACTGGGGTTCCATAGACCCTATCTCCTTTAAATTTTGTCATATGAAAATGATTCCAAGAGAAACGTTACTCAAAATGACAATCCAAAAACCTTTAATGTTAAAGCCTAGAGGTAAGTATGCTTGGAAAGTCATTTTTTATGGTGAAAGACTATAGGTCATTTTGTCTGAACCCTAGTTTGGAGGTCAACTTTCCAAGGCCATAAGATGCTCAATTTTTATGAGATGAAATCCGTTAAATTCTAATGATCAAATTGAAGATGTTTACTTCAACTTTTATGTTTTGAGGAAGTTCAAATTCAACTTGAAAATGCATGTGCCAACAAGAAACATTATAGGTCATTTTGGGCCAATACCATTGAACAAGTGATTTTCCTCAACTTCTAAAATGCATAACTCCTTTATGCCAAATCCAATAAGGTCAAATTTATGACTAAATTGAATAGGTTTGAAAGAGCTACAACTTTCATTAAAGAACGCTTCTCATTTGAAGTCCATAGAAAAATTTATTCAAGGTGGAAAAAGTGAACATTTGACTTGGGACTTAGAAATGTTTCAAATATGTTTGATTTCCCAAACTTCCAACTCAAAATTCATCGTGATACAAGCTTCAAATTAAAAAGTTTTCAACATGAAAGTTGTTCCCCTTGATCTCACCTTTCCAAAACGTCAAATATCACCTCATATGGCCAAAGTAACGAAGGACTTGCGCATGAGTGAGAGTAGAAGGACCATTTGGATGTTTTCCTCTTCCATTTTTCATGCACAATTGCATGGCCTTCCAATTTGAATTCAGCATGATGCACACTCATTTTTGGATTAGAACACATCATTTCATGGGCCTAGCATATTACATCATACTACACATATATCATCCTCCATGCGTCGCAAAAGTTAAGAGAATGTCAAGCTAGCAAGATGGTTCATGGTGGTTGACCAGAGAAAGTAAACTAGTCAAAACTGGGGTTCCATAGACCCTATCTCCTTTAAATTTTGTCATATGAAAATGATTCCAAGAGAAACGTTACTAAAAATGACAATCCAAAAACCTTTAATGTTAAAGCCTAGAGGTAAGTATGCTTGGAAAGTCATTTTTTATGGTGAAAGACTATAGGTCATTTTGTCTGAACCCTAGTTTGGAGGTCAACTTTCCAAGGCCATAAGATGCTCAATTTTTATGAGATGAAATCCGTTAAATTCTAATGATCAAATTGAAGATGTTTACTACAACTTTTATGTTTTGAGGAAGTTCAAATTAAACTTGAAAATGCATGTGCCAACAAGAAACATTATAGGTCATTTTGGGCCAATACCATTGAACAAGTGATTTTCCTCAACTTCTAAAATGCATAACTCCTTTATGCCAAATCCAATAAGGTCAAATTTATGACTAAATTGAATAGGTTTGAAAGAGCTACAACTTTCATTAAAGAACGCTTCTCATTTGAAGTCCATAGAAAAATTTATTCAAGGTGGAAAAAGTGAACATTTGACTTGGGACTTAGAAAATTTTCAAATATGTTTGATTTCCCAAACTTCCAACTCAAAATTCATCGTGATACAAGCTTCAAATTAAAAAGTTTTCAACATGAAAGTTGTTCCCCTTGATCTCACCTTTCCAAAACGTCAAATATCACCTCATATGGCCAAAGTAACGAAGGACTTGCGCATGAGTGAGAGTAGAAGGACCATTTGGATGTTTTCCTCTTCCATTTTTCATGCACAATTGCATGGCCTTCCAACTTGAATTCAGCATGATGCACACTCATTTTTGGATTAGAACACATCATTTCATGGGCCTAGCATATTACATCATACTACACATATATCATCCTCCATGCGTCGCAAAAGTTAAGAGAATGTCAAGCTAGCAAGATGGTTCATGGTGGTTGACCAGAGAAAGTAAACTAGTCAAAACTGGGGTTCCATAGACCCTATCTCCTTTAAATTTTGTCATATGAAAATGATTCCAAGAGAAACGTTACTAAAAATGACAATCCAAAAACCTTTAATGTTAAAGCCTAGAGGTAAGTATGCTTGGAAAGTCATTTTTTATGGTGAAAGACTATAGGTCATTTTGTCTGAACCCTAGTTTGGAGGTCAACTTTCCAAGGCCATAAGATGCTCAATTTTTATGAGATGAAATCCGTTAAATTCTAATGATCAAATTGAAGATGTTTACTTCAACTTTTATGTTTTGAGGAAGTTCAAATTCAACTTGAAAATGCATGTGCCAACAAGAAACATTATAGGTCATTTTGGGCCAATACCATTGAACAAGTGATTTTCCTCAACTTCTAAAATGCATAACTCCTTTATGCCAAATCCAATAAGGTCAAATTTATGACTAAATTGAATAGGTTTGAAAGAGCTACAACTTTCATTAAAGAACGCTTCTCATTTGAAGTCCATAGAAAAATTTATTCAAGGTGGAAAAAGTGAACATTTGACTTGGGACTTAGAAATGTTTCAAATATGTTTGATTTCCCAAACTTCCAACTCAAAATTCATCGTGATACAAGCTTCAAATTAAAAAGTTTTCAACATGAAAGTTGTTCCCCTTGATCTCACCTTTCCAAAACGTCAAATATCACCTCATATGGCCAAAGTAACGAAGGACTTGCGCATGAGTGAGAGTAGAAGGACCATTTGGATGTTTTCCTCTTCCATTTTTCATGCACAATTGCATGGCCTTCCAACTTGAATTCAGCATGATGCACACTCATTTTTGGATTAGAACACATCATTTCATGGGCCTAGCATATTACATCATACTACACATATATCATCCTCCATGCGTCGCAAAAGTTAAGAGAATGTCAAGCTAGCAAGATGGTTCATGGTGGTTGACCAGAGAAAGTAAACTAGTCAAAACTGGGGTTCCATAGACCCTATCTCCTTTAAATTTTGTCATATGAAAATGATTCCAAGAGAAACGTTACTCAAAATGACAATCCAAAAACCTCTAATGTTAAAGCCTAGAGGTAAGTATGCTTGGAAAATCATTTTTTATGGTGAAAGACTATAGGTCATTTAGTCTGAACCCTAGTTTGGAGGTCAACTTCCCAAGGCGATAACTTGCTCAATTTTTATGAGATAAAATCCGTTAAATTCTAATTATCAAATTCAAGATGTTTACTTCAACTTTTCTATTTGGAGGAAGTTCAAATTCAACTTGAAAATGCATGTGCCAAGAAGAAACATTATAGGTCATTTTGGGCCAATACCATTGAACAAGTGATTTTCCTCAACTTCTAAAATGCATAACTCCTTCATGCCAAATCCAAATGAGGTCAAATTTATGACTAAATTAAATAGGTTTGAAAGAGCTACAACTTTCATTAAAGAACGCTTCTCATTTGAAGTCCATAGAAAAATTTATTCAAGGTGGAAAAAGTGAACATTTGACTTGGGACTTAGAAAATTTTCAAATATGTTTGATTTCCCAAACTTCCAACTCAAAATTCATCGTGATACAAGCTTCAAATTAAAAAGTGTTCAACATGAAAGTTGTTCCCCTTGATCTCACCTTTCCAAAACGTCAAATATCACCTTATTTGGCCAAAGTAACGAAGGACTTGCGCATGAGTGCAAGTAGAAGGACCATTTGGATGTTTTCCTCTTCCATTTTTCATGCACAATTGCATGGCCTTCCAACTTGAATTCAGCATGATGCACACTCATTTTTGGATCAGAACACATCATTTCATGGGCCTAGCATATTACATCATCCTACACATATATCATCCTCCATGCGTCGCAAAAGTTAAGAGAATGTCAAGCTAGCAAGATGGTTCATGGTGGTTGACCAGAGAAAGTAAACTAGTCAAAACTGGGGTTCCATAGACCCTATCTCCTTTAATTTTTGACATAGGAAAATGATTCAAAGAGAAACGTTACTCAAAATGACAATCCAAAACCCTTTAATGTTAAAGCCTAGAGGTAAGTATGCTTGGAAAGTCAATTTTTATGGTGAAAGACTATAGGTCATTTAGTCTGAACCCTAGTTTGGAGGTCAACTTCCCAAGACGATAACTTGCTCAATTTTTATTAGATAAAATCCGTTAAATTCTAATTATCAAATTCAAGATGTTTACTTCAACTTTTCTGTTTGGAGGAAGTTCAAATTCAACTTGAAAATGCATGTGCCAAGAAGAAACATTATAGGTCATTTTGGGCCAATACCATTGAACAAGTGATTTTCCTCAACTTCTAAAATGCATAACTCCTTTATGCCAAATCCAAATGAGGTTAAATTTATGACTAAATTAAATAGGTTTGAAAGAGCTACAACTTTCATTAAAGAACGCTTCTCATTTGAAGTCCATAGAAAAATTTATTCAAGGTGGAAAAAGTGAACATTTGACTTGGGACTTAGAAAATTTTCAAATATGTTTGATTTCCCAAACTTCCAACTCAAAATTCATCGTGATACAAGCTTCAAATTAAAAAGTGTTCAACATGAAAGTTGTTCCCCTTGATCTCACCTTTCCAAAACGTCAAATATCACCTCATTTGGCCAAAGTAACGAAGGACTTGCGCATGAGTGCAAGTAGAAGGACCATTTGGATGTTTTCCTCTTCCATTTTTCATGCACAATTGCATGGCCTTCCAACTTGAATTCAGCATGATGCACACTTATTTTTGGATCAGAACACATCATTTCATGGGCCTAGCACATTACATCATCCTACACATATATCATCCTCCATGCGTCGCAAAAGTTAAGAGAATGTCAAGCTAGCAAGATGGTTCATGGTGGTTGACCAGAGAAAGTAAACTAGTCAAAACTGGGGTTCCATAGACCCTATCTCCTTTAAATTTTGTCATATGAAAATGATTCCAAGAGAAACGTTACTCAAAATGACAATCCAAAAACCTTTAATGTTAAAGCCTAGAGGTAAGTATGCTTGGAAAGTCATTTTTTATGGTGAAAGACTATAGGTCATTTTGTCTGAACCCTAGTTTGGAGGTCAACTTTCCAAGGCCATAAGATGCTCAATTTTTATGAGATGAAATCCGTTAAATTCTAATGATCAAATTGAAGATGTTTACTTCAACTTTTATGTTTTGAGGAAGTTCAAATTCAACTTGAAAATGCATGTGCCAACAAGAAACATTATAGGTCATTTTGGGCCAATACCATTGAACAAGTGATTTTCCTCAACTTCTAAAATGCATAACTCCTTTATGCCAAATCCAATAAGGTCAAATTTATGACTAAATTGAATAGGTTTGAAAGAGCTACAACTTTCATTAAAGAACGCTTCTCATTTGAAGTCCATAGAAAAATTTATTCAAGGTGGAAAAAGTGAACATTTGACTTGGGACTTAGAAATGTTTCAAATATGTTTGATTTCCCAAACTTCCAACTCAAAATTCATCGTGATACAAGCTTCAAATTAAAAAGTTTTCAACATGAAAGTTGTTCCCCTTGATCTCACCTTTCCAAAACGTCAAATATCACCTCATATGGCCAAAGTAACGAAGGACTTGCGCATGAGTGAGAGTAGAAGGACCATTTGGATGTTTTCCTCTTCCATTTTTCATGCACAATTGCATGGCCTTCCAACTTGAATTCAGCATGATGCACACTCATTTTTGGATTAGAACACATCATTTCATGGGCCTAGCATATTACATCATACTACACATATATCATCCTCCATGCGTCGCAAAAGTTAAGAGAATGTCAAGCTAGCAAGATGGTTCATGGTGGTTGACCAGAGAAAGTAAACTAGTCAAAACTGGGGTTCCATAGACCCTATCTCCTTTAAATTTTGTCATATGAAAATGATTCCAAGAGAAACGTTACTCAAAATGACAATCCAAAAACCTCTAATGTTAAAGCCTAGAGGTAAGTATGCTTGGAAAATCATTTTTTATGGTGAAAGACTATAGGTCATTTAGTCTGAACCCTAGTTTGGAGGTCAACTTTCCAAGGCCATAAGATGCTCAATTTTTATGAGATAAAATCCGTTAAATTCTAATTATCAAATTCAAGATGTTTACTTCAACTTTTCTATTTGGAGGAAGTTCAAATTAAACTTGAAAATGCATGTGCCAAGAAGAAACATTATAGGTCATTTTGGGCCAATACCATTGAACAAGTGATTTTCCTCAACTTCTAAAATGCATAACTCCTTTATGCCAAATCCAAATGAGGTCAAATTTATGACTAAATTAAATAGGTTTGAAAGAGCTACAACTTTCATTAAAGAACGCTTCTCATTTGAAGTCCATAGAAAAATTTATTCAAGGTGGAAAAAGTGAACATTTGACTTGGGACTTAGAAAATTTTCAAATATGTTTGATTTCCCAAACTTCCAACTCAAAATTCATCGTGATACAAGCTTCAAATTAAAAAGTGTTCAACATGAAAGTTGTTCCCCTTGATCTCACCTTTCCAAAACGTCAAATATCACCTTATTTGGCCAAAGTAACGAAGGACTTGCGCATGAGTGCAAGTAGAAGGACCATTTGGATGTTTTCCTCTTCCATTTTTCATGCACAATTGCATGGCCTTCCAACTTGAATTCAGCATGATGCACACTCATTTTTGGATCAGAACACATCATTTCATGGGCCTAGCATATTACATCATCCTACACATATATCATCCTCCATGCGTCGCAAAAGTTAAGAGAATGTCAAGCTAGCAAGATGGTTCATGGTGGTTGACCAGAGAAAGTAAACTAGTCAAAACTGGGGTTCCATAGACCCTATCTCCTTTAATTTTTGTCATATGAAAATGATTCAAAGAGAAACGTTACTCAAAATGACAATCCAAAACCCTTTAATGTTAAAGCCTAGAGGTAAGTATGCTTGGAAAGTCAATTTTTATGGTGAAAGACTATAGGTCATTTAGTCTAAACCCTGGTTTGGAGGTCAACATCCCAAGACGATAACTTGCTCAATTTTTATTAGATAAAATCCGTTAAATTCTAATTATCAAATTCAAGATGTTTACTTCAGATTTTCTGTTTGGAGGAAGTTCAAATTCAACTTGAAAATGCATGTGCCAAGAAGAAACATTATAGGTCATTTTGGGCCAATACCATTGAACAAGTGATTTTCCTCAACTTCTAAAATGCATAACTCCTTTATGCCAAATCCAAATGAGGTCAAATTTATGACTAAATTAAATAGGTTTGAAAGAGCTACAACTTTCATTAAAGAACGCTTCTCATTTGAAGTCCATAGAAAAATTTATTCAAGGTGGAAAAAGTGAACATTTGACTTGGGACTTAGAAAATTTTCAAATATGTTTGATTTCCCAAACTTCCAACTCAAAATTCATCGTGATACAAGCTTCAAATTAAAAAGTGTTCAACATGAAAGTTGTTCCCCTTGATCTCACCTTTCCAAAACGTCAAATATCACCTTATTTGGCCAAAGTAACGAAGGACTTGCGCATGAGTGCAAGTAGAAGGACCATTTGGATGTTTTCCTCTTCCATTTTTCATGCACAATTGCATGGCCTTCCAACTTGAATTCAGCATGATGCACACTCATTTTTGGATCAGAACACATCATTTCATGGGCCTAGCATATTACATCATCCTACACATATATCATCCTCCATGCGTCGCAAAAGTTAAGAGAATGTCAAGCTAGCAAGATGGTTCATGGTGGTTGACCAGAGAAAGTAAACTAGTCAAAACTGGGGTTCCATAGACCCTATCTCCTTTAATTTTTGACATAGGAAAATGATTCAAAGAGAAACGTTACTCAAAATGACAATCCAAAACCCTTTAATGTTAAAGCCTAGAGGTAAGTATGCTTGGAAAGTCAATTTTTATGGTGAAAGACTATAGGTCATTTAGTCTGAACCCTAGTTTGGAGGTCAACTTCCCAAGACGATAACTTGCTCAATTTTTATTAGATAAAATCCGTTAAATTCTAATTATCAAATTCAAGATGTTTACTTCAACTTTTCTGTTTGGAGGAAGTTCAAATTCAACTTGA
Source organism: Lathyrus oleraceus (assembly GCF_024323335.1). NCBI lineage: Eukaryota > Viridiplantae > Streptophyta > Magnoliopsida > Fabales > Fabaceae > Lathyrus > Lathyrus oleraceus. The sequence continues at coordinate 262,470,176 of NC_066580.1, forward strand.
AAATGCATGTGCCAAGAAGAAACATTATAGGTCATTTTGGGCCAATACCATTGAACAAGTGATTTTCCTCAACTTCTAAAAAGCATAACTCCTTTATGCCAAATCCAAATGAAGTCAAATTTATGACTAAATTAAATAGGTTTGAAAGAGCTACAACTTTCATTAAAGAACGCTTCTCATTTGAAGTCCATAGAAAAATTTATTCAAGGTGGAAAAAGTGAACATTTGACTTGGGACTTAGAAAATTTTCAAATATGTTTGATTTCCCAAACTTCCAACTCAAAATTCATCGTGATACAAGCTTCAAATTAAAAAGTGTTCAACATGAAAGTTGTTCCCCTTGATCTCACCTTTCCAAAACGTCAAATATCACCTCATTTGGCCAAAGTAACGAAGGACTTGCGCATGAGTGCAAGTAGAAGGACCATTTGGATGTTTTCCTCTTCCATTTTTCATGCACAATTGCATGGCCTTCCAACTTGAATTCAGCATGATGCACACTTATTTTTGGATCAGAACACATCATTTCATGGGCCTAGCACATTACATCATCCTACACATATATCATCCTCCATGCGTCGCAAAAGTTAAGAGAATGTCAAGCTAGCAAGATGGTTCATGGTGGTTGACCAGAGAAAGTCAACTAGTCAAAACAGGGGTTCCATAGACCCTATCTCCTTCAATTTTTGTCATATGAAAATGATTCCAAGAGAAACGTTACACAAAATGACAATCCAAAAAACTTTAATGTTGAAGTCTATAGGTATGTTTGCTTGGAAAGTCATTTTTTATGGTGAAAGACTATAGGTCATTTTGTCTGAACCCTAGTTTTGAGGTCAACTTCCCAAGGCCATAACTTGCTCAATTTTTATGAGATAAAATCCATTAAATTTTAATGATCAAATTGAAGATGTTTACTTCAACTTTTAAGTTCAAATTCAACTTGCAAATGCATATGCCAACAAGAAACATTATAGGTCATTTTTCGCCAATACCATTGAACAAGTGATTTTCCTCAACTTCTAAAATGCATAACTCCTTCATGCCAAATCCAATAAGGTCAAATTTGTGACTAAATTGAATAAGATTGAAAGAGCTACAACTTTCATAAAAGAACGCTTCTCATTTGAAGTCCATCGAAAAAGTTATTCATAATGGAAAAAGTGAACATTTGACTTGGGACTTAGAAAAGTTTAAAATATGTTTAATTTCCCAAATTTCAAACTCAAAATTCATCATGATACAAGCTTCAAATGAAAAACTGTTCAACATGAAAGTTGTTCCCCTTGATCTCACCTTTCCAAAACGTCCAAGATTACACCATTTGGCTAAAGTAACGAAGGACTTGTGCATGGGTGCAAGTTGAAGGACCATTTCGGATGTTTTCCACTTCCATTTTTCATACATAATTGCATGGCCTTCCAACTCGAATTCAGCATGATGCACACTCATTTTTGGATCAGAATACATCATTTCATGGGCCTAGCACATTACGTTATCCTACACATATATCATCCTCCATGAGTCGCAAAATTCAAGAGAATGTCAAGCTAGCAAGATGGTTCATGGTGGTTGACCAGAGAAAGTCAATTAGTCAAAATTGGGGTTCCATAGACCATATCTCCTTCAATTTTTGTCATATAAAAATGATTACAATGGAAACGTTACTTAAAATGACAATCCAAGAAAGTTTAATGTTAAAGCCTAGAGGTACGTTTCCTTGGAAAGTCATTTTTTATGGTGAAGGACTATAGGTCATTTTGTCTGAACCCTAGTTTGGAGGTCAACTTCCCAAGGCGATAACTTGCTCAATTTTTATGAGATGAAATCCATTAAATTCTAATGATCAAATTCTAGATGTTTACTTCAACTTTTATGTTTGGAGGAAGTTCAAATTCAACTTGCAAATTCACGTGCCAAGAAGAAACATTATAAGTCATTTTGGGCCAATACCATTGAATAAGTGATTTTCCTCAACTTCTAAAATGCATAACTCCTTCATGCCAAATCCAAATGAGGTCAAATTTATGACAAAATTGAATAGGTTTGAAAGAGCTACAACTTTCATTAAAGAACGCTTCTCATTTGAAGTCCATAGAAAAAGTTATTCAAGGTGGAAAAAGTGGACATTTGACTTGGGACTTAGAAAAGTTTTAAATATGTTTGATTTCCTAAACTTCCAACTCAAAATTCATCATGATACAAGCTTCAAATGAAAAAGTGTTCAACATGAAAGTTGTTCCCCTTGATCTCACCTTTCCAAAACGTCCAAGATCACCTCATTTAGCCAAAGTAACAAAGGACTTACGCATGGGTGCAAGTTGAAGGACCATTTCGATGTTTTCCACTTCCATTTTTCATACACAATTGAATCGCCTTCAACCTTGAATTCAGCATGATGCACACTCATTTTTGGATCAGAACACATAATTGCATGGGCCTAGTACATTACATCATCCTACACATATATCATCCTCCATGAGTCACAAAAGTTAAGAAAATGTCAAGCTAGGAAGATGGTTCATGGTGGTTGACCAGAGAAAGTCAACTAGTCAAAACTGGGGTTCCATAGACCATATCTCCTTCAATTTTTGTCATATGAAAATGATTCTAAGAGAAACTTTACTCAAAATGACAATTCAAAAAACTTTAATGTTGAAGTCTAGAGGTAAGTTTGCTTGGAAAGTCATTTTTTATGGTGAAAGACTATAGGTCATTTTGTCTGAACCCTAGTTTGGATGTCAACTTCCAAGGCCATAACTTGCTCAATTTTTATGAGATGAAATCCATTAAATTTTAATGATCAAATTGAATATGTTTACTTCAAATTTTATCTTTTGAGGATGTTCAAATTCAACTTGCAAATGCATGTGCCAACAAGAATCATTATAGGTCATTTTGGGCCAATAACATTGAACAAGTGATTTTCCTCAACTTCTAAAATGCATAACTCCTTCATGCCAAATCCAATGAGGTCAAATTTGTGAGTAAATTGAATAAGTTTGAAAGAGCTACAACTTTCATTAAAGAACGCTTCTCATTTGAAGTCCATAGAAAAAGTTATTCCAGGAGGAAAAAGTGAACATTTGACTTGGGACTTAGAAAAGTTTTAAATATGTTTGATTTCCTAAACTTCCAACTCAAAATTCATCATGATACAAGCTTCAAATGAAAATGTGTTCAACATGAAAGTTGTTCCCCTTGATCTCACCTTTCCAAAACGTCCAAGATCACCTCATTTAGCCAAAGTAACAAAGGACTTCCGCATGGGTGCAAGTTGAAGGACCATTTGGATGTTTTCCACTTCCATTTTTCATACACAATTGAATCGCCTTCAACCTTGAATTTAGCATGATGCACACTCATTTTTGGATCAGAACACATCATTTCATGGGCCTAGCACATTGCATAATCCTACTCATATATCATCCTTCAAATTCTGGTATCAGATATAAGATATCGAAGGTAATGTCACAACACTAATATCTGTTAATACACAATGGATAATAAACAGAATTGTAAAGCAATCAACACAAGCAATTGTTAACCCAGTTCGGTGCAACTCACCTACGTCTGGTGGCTACCAAGCCAGGAAGGAATTCCACTAAAATAGAATTAGTTCAAAGACTATCCGTACACTTCACCAAGTTACAGTCTTTCTCACCTAATCTCTACCCGTGCAATTTCTACCTAAGCACTCTTAGATATGAAAACCCACTCACTTCCCTTACAATCACACACCCGTGATTATAAATAACAATCCCTTGTGAAAAGAAAATACTTTTCAATTACAATATTCTTGATTTTACTTCACAGTTTCAATCAAGAAGACACACTCTTGATCTTGCTTCAAAGCTTTGATCAAGAAGACAAATTAGTCCAATTCAATCATCTATGGATGACTTGAATGACCTACAGACACAAACCCTAGCTCTCTCTCTAAATTTCGCTCAGTCTTGGTTGTGTGTACAATCAGGTTTTCTAAGTCCCTTTTTATAGAAACATTGGACAACTTGAAAACCCTAAATATATTTTCTAATTAAATCTTTTCATATCAGCTTTAAAGATCTCCTTGGAAAATAAACAAATCTGGTTGATATCCCTGATAGATTGCGCCAGCTAGCCATATCTTCAATCAACCAATGATTGCCACCAATTGTGCAATCACAAAACACCAGACATTCGTATTGAATGTTCTGTGTACAAGATGTCATGACATCGGGTCTGACATCTGGAAAAATCCTGCATAATCCAGTTTCCTTTTATAGCAGGTACAACCATATCAGTTACCATGACAATGAATATGTCAACTGAAACAATCCTGCAGCATATGTCTTCCAATTTAGCTTCAGCAGGTACATCCAATATCAGAAGCCTTAGCATTGTAAGTGGCATTCTGAAACAATCCTGCTTGCATATGTTCTTCAACTCCAGCAGGTACATAGGATATCTCATGTTAAGACATCACACATAACATCTTGTGAACACTCTTTATTTTACCAAAATTGCTGCCAACTCTTAGAAACAACAAACTCCCCCTTTGGCAAATTTTGGCTAAAACATATATCTGTCCTTTTTATTCACAAGGCAAACTATCAACAGTTAAACCACTAAACAATAGTTTAATCAGCAGCAGAAGCAAAACAATTACTAGTTATGGCTACTAGTAATACACACATGCACAAGGGTACTTCTCTTCCCCCTAAAACTGTGCAACAATCAACAGAATTACTAGTTATGGATGCAACTAATAAGACACACAAATGCACACTGCACCAGGGTACTTCTTCTCCCCCTAAATCTGTGCATTCACCAAAAACAGCTACTGTAACTCCAGCACCTGTACTAGCCAGAATGTCACACTAACATCTGCTATAACATCAACACCTGTGCACCTCTTCATCAGCACCTGTGCACCTCTTCCAATAATAGTTGTACTTCTGTTCAGCTACAACCAACTTCCACATCAAGCACTTCTCCCCCTTTTTAGTCAAAATTGACCAAAGGTGACCAATCAGACAAAATAAATGTCTATTAGTCTAGCAGAGAAAGTTAAAACAGATGTTATAACATTAAGCATGTTAGAACAAAATATTCAGGAAGTACACAACATCATTATACACAGCAGACAGCTGAGATAATGAACAAATCCAAGGAACTCATTAAGAGCCCTAAATATTACAAAACAGGCATCAAGAGGACTGCCACAAAATACAAAAACAGAAAGAACATCAGCTTCCTAAACAGCAACAATTTCCACCATCCCTTCCAGCTCCCCCAGGTCTTCAATACAGGCAGGAACCATTAATCAGAAGAAGAAGTATCTTCTTCACCTTCATCTTCATCTTCAAAATCATCTGAGCTTTCAGAACAGGATTGGGACCTTGTAATTGATTCCTTTCCAATCTTTTCTCTTTCTTCCCTTTCCAGGCTACAGATGAGACTTTCTAAAGCCTCTTTTCTAGCTTTTGCCACATTTATTCCATTGTCCAATTCCTTGCAGGTCTCTTTTAGTTGGTCAATCAGGCTTCCTTTGGGTGCAGACTCCCTTTTGGCAGATGTCATGACATCATTGACATGACTTCCCTTAAACAGCTTGTAGTGAATTGATAGAGGGGTCTTTCTCCTGCTTGGAATATCACTTGTACTCAAGATTCCTGGTTGTTGACTCAGGATGATCCCACAGATGATAGATGGGAATGCAATGGGCAACTTAACAGCATTGGTGGAAGCATGTCTAATGGTTTGTTCAAATATGAACTTGCCAAAATCATAGTTAACCCTTGTTCCAATAGAATGAATGATCCTCCCAAGAGCAATGGAGATGGTAGATATGTGATTAGTAGGAACCCAATTTGCAGAACCAATCTTATGCAAGATGGCATACTTGGCAGTTAGTTTACTAGTTGCAAGGTGTTTCCTATTGGGCCATTCATTAACTTGGCCAGCTGTAATCATCCTATAGATCTCATTATCTGTGGCCTCTAGATCTACCCCTTCATCAGTTCCTCTCCCCAGGAACTTGTTGATGATAGTAGGTGATAGTTTCACACACTTACCCCTTACAAAAACTTTGTAGCCCTTCTTACTGTTTCTTTCGTATATCTCCTCAGGGATGTTCACAATAAATTCTTTGACTAACCCCTCATAGCACTGAGGCAGAGTAGTCACAGTTTTCATAAGACCAGCTGTCTTAATTAACTCCATGACTTCCTTTACTTCACTTGCCTCTTTTCCCAATTCTCTTTCAACTGCTACCCTTCTTTGAGTCACAAACTTCCATTTGGCAGCACCACCTTCCACGTGAAACGAGATATTGTCAAGGTGAACAGCAGCCACTTTGTTTGGAGACTTTTCTATAGGCTTCCTTTTAACAGGGGAAGTGTCTGAGACATCATATTCGACATCCTCATCAGATTCAGAACTCTCACTCTCTTTCATCTTTCTGACCTCTACTTTACTCCAAGTCTTGGAGGGACCTATACCAGCACCCCTTTTCTTTTTCCTACCGTACCTTATCTCATCCATACTCTTCCTCTTCCTCAGTCTATTAGCTACACTTGTTTTCACAAGACTGACCAATGTGTCATCTTCTTCCTCAGACCCTTCTTCCTCAATGTTCTGAGCAGTATCAGGGGACATACTAGGTAAGGTTTTTCCAAGAGAACACAGACCCTCAACAGCTACTTCCTTTTCTGTTTTAGATGAGTTATCATCTTTCTCAGCTTGGCTTTCTACCTTAGGTGAGGGTTCCCTTCTGGACAGAGGGGTAAAAGTGTCTTTAACTCCATACTCTTCGTTCAGTATGCTAGTAACTAGGTTTCTTATGATGCGATCAGTAGAGTGCATGTCCTCAGATGATTTTTCAGGAATTTTACCTTGCTTAGCTTTAGCCATGGAAGGTGCGCTTGGAACGTCACCTGGTATCATACGCAGAGGAGTTACTTCCATCAAATCTTCATCTAAAAATTCCATGGAGGAAGTTCTAGTATGAAAGGATTTTGAGCTAGATGTTGACGGATGTTGAGACATGTTGTTGAACTTTTGAGAAAACGTTCTTTGCCCTAGTAGAGGTTCTTTGAGGAGTTTGATTGTGTTCAGGCAGAGTGTGCTATTTCCAATACTAAGAGATGGTTCATTAGTAACGTGGCTTTTTCTTTTTATTGGGCAGCCAATATTCTTGTTGCCTTTTCCACTCCTCATTAATTGCCATATTTTCTCAAGAAAACACGCCCCTAATATTCCCTTGATGATTCTTCTTGCAACTGTACTCATTTTAGAGGGGTTATCCATTTGAGAGCTCCACATGTAGCAGTTGTTGTTGGTCCTGATTCCTTTCATAATTACTTCACTGTCTTTGTTCTTGACATTTGCCTTGGATCTGACATCCATTTTCTTTAACAGTCTGTTAAACTGTCTCCCTAGCATTGCAACTTCATTGGCCCATTCTTTATCCATATCTTGACTATTTTCCTCTTCTGTGTTGGAAACAAAGGCAATGCTCTTGGTTTTCTTTTCAGTTCCCTTAGTCAATCCCATCTCAAAGGTTTGGAGGGAGCCAATTAATCATCTAGCCTCATGTTGGAGATGTCTTGAGACTCTTCTATGGCAGTTACCTTCATAACAAATCTCTTGGGGAGTGACCTGAGAATTTTTCTTACCAGTTTTTCATCTGTCATCTTTTCTCCCAGGGCTCCTGAGGCATTAGCAATTTCAAGGATACTCATGTGAAATTCATGAATATTCTCTTCTTCTTTCATCCTTAAGTTTTCAAACTTGGAGGTGAGTAGCTGTAGTCTAGACATCTTCACCCTGGATGTGCCTTCATGAGTGGTCTTGAGAATGTCCCAAGCATCTTTAGCTATTTCACAATTGTTTACCAATCTGAAGATGTTTTTGTCCACTCCATTGAAGATGGCATTCAAAGCTTTAGAATTTCTAAGAGCTAGGTCATCCTCCTCCTTGGACCATTGTTCCTCAGGCTTTTTCTCAGTGGGGGTTTCTCCTTCTTTAGTAACAACAGGATGCACCCAGCCTGTCAAGATAGCTTTCCACGCCTTGTTATCAAGGGATTTTAAAAAAGCAACCATTCTTGGTTTCCAATAGTCATAGTTAGAACAATCCAAAATTGGTGGCCTTAGAACAGATCCTCCATCCCTCTCCATTGTACCAGAAAGTATTCTCCCTAGATCTCACCCAGAGCCAGAGCAGGATGCCTGCTCTGATACCAATTGAAATTCTAGTATCAGATATAAGATGTCGAAGGTAATGTGATGACACTAATATCTGTTAATACACAATGGATAATAAACAGAATTGTAAAGCAATCAATACAAGCAATTGTTAACCCAGTTCGGTGCAACTCACCTACGTCTGGGGGCTACCATGCCAGGAAGGAAATCCACTAAAATAGAATTAGTTCAAAGACTATCCGTACACTTCACCAAGTTACAGTCTTTCTCACCTAATCTCTACCCGTGCAATTTCTACCTAAGCACTCTTAGATATGAGAACCCACTCACTTCCCTTACAATCACACACCCGTGATTATAAATAACAATCCCTTGTGAAAAGAAAATACTTTTCAATTACAATATTCTTGATTTTACTTCACAGTTTCAATCAAGAAGACACACTCTTCATCTTGCTTCAAAGCTTTGATCAAGAAGACAAATCAGTCCAATTCAATCATCTATGGATGACTTGAATGACCTATAGACACAAACCCTAGCTCTCTCTCTAAATTTCGCTCAGTCTTGGTTGTGTGTACAATCAGGTTTTCTAAGTCCCTTTTTATAGAAACATTGGACAACTTAAAAATCCTAAATATATTTTCTAATTAAATCTTTTCATATCAGCTGTAAAGATCTCCTTGGAAAATAAACAAATCTGGTTGATATCCCTGGTAGATTGCGCCAGCTAGCCATATCTTCAATCAACCAATGATTTCCACCAATTGTGCAATCACAAAACACCAGACATTCATACTGAATGTTCTGTGTACAGGATGTCATGACATCGGGTCTGACATCTGGAAAAATCCTGCATAATCCAGTTTCCTTTTATAGCAGGTACAACCATATCAGTTACCATGACAATGAATATGTCAACTGAAACAATCCTGCAGCATATGTCTTCCAATTTAGCTCCAGCAGGTACATCCAATATCAGAAGCCTTAGCATTGTAAGTGGCATTCAGAAACAATCCTGCTTGCATATGTTCTTCAACTCCAGCAGGTACATAGGATATCTCATGTTAACACATCACACATAACAACTTGTGAACACTCTTTGTTTTACCAAAATTGCTGCCAACTCTTAGAAACAACAATCCTCCATGAGTCCCAAAAGTCAAGAGAATGTCAAGCTAGAAAGATGGTTCATGGTGGTCGACCAGAGAAAGTCAACTAGTCAAAACTGGGGATCCATAGACCCTATCTACTTCAATTTTTGTCATATTAAAATGATTCCAAGAGAACAGTTACTCAAAATGACATTCCAAAAAAATTTAATGTTGAAGTCTAGATATAGTTTTGCTTGGAAAGTCATTTTTTATGGTGAAAGACTATAGGTCATTTTGTCTGAACCCTAGTTTGGAGGTCAACTTCCCAAGGTGATAACTTGCTCAATTTTTATGATATGAAATCCATTAAATTCGAATGATCAAATTCAAGATGTTTACTTCAACTTTTATGTTTGGAGGAAGTTCAAATTTAACTTTCAAATTCATGTGCCAACAAGAAACATTATAGGTCATTTTGGGCCAATACCATTGAAAAAGTGATTTTCCTCAACTTCTAAAATGCATAACTCCTTCTTGCCAAATCCAAATGAGGTCAAATTTGTGACTAAATTGAATAGGTTTGAAAGAGCTAAAACTATCATTAAAGAAAGCTTCTCATTTGAAGTCCAAAGAAAAAGTTATTCAAGATGGAAAAAGTGAACATTTGACTTAGGACTTAGAAAAGTTTTAAATATGTTTGATTTCCCAAATTTCCAACTCAAAATCATCATGATACAAGCTTCAAATTAAAAAGTGTTCAACATGAAAATTGTTCCACTTGAACTCACCTTTCCAAAATGTCCAAGATCACCTCATTTGGCCAAAGTAATAATGGACTAGCGCATGGGTGCAAGTTGAAGGACCATTTGGATGTTTTCCACTTCCATTTTTCATACACAATTGCATGGCCTTCCAACTTAAATTCAGCATGATGCACACCCATTTTTGGATCAGAACACATCATTTCATGGGCCTAGCACATTACATCATCCTACACATATATCATCCTCCATGAGTCCCGAAAGTCAAGAGAATGTCAAGCTAGAAAGATGGTTCATGGTGGTCGACCAGAGAAAGTTAACTAGTCAAAACTGGGGATCCATAGACCCTATCTCCTTCAATTTTTGTCATATTAAAATGATTCCAAGAGAATAGTTACTCAAAATGACATTCCAAAAAACTTTAATGTTGAAGTCTAGATGTAGTTTTGCTGGGAAACTCATTTTTTATGGTGAAAGACTATAGGTCATTTTGTCTGAACCCTAGTTTGGAGGTCAACTTCCCAAGGTGATAACTTGCTCAATTTTTATGATATGAAATCCATTAAATTCGAATGATCAAATTCAAGATGTTTACTTCAACTTTTATGTTTGGAGGAAGTTCAAATTCAACTTGCAAATTCATGTGCCAACAAGAAACATTATAGGTTATTTTGGGCCAATACCATTGAACAAGTGATTTTCCTCAACTTGTAAAATGTATAACTCCTTCATTCCAAATCCAAATCAGGTCAAATTTGTGACTAAATTGAATAGGTTTTAAAGAGCTACAACTTTCATTGAAGAATTCTTCTCATTTGAAGTCCAAAGAAAAAGTTATTCAAGGTGGAAAAAGTGAACATTTGACTTGGGACTTAGAAAAGTTTCAAATATGTTTGATTTCCCAAATTTCCAACTCAAAATCATCATGATACAAGCTTCAAATTAAAAAGTGTTCAACATTAAAAAGATTCCACTTGAACTCACCTTTCCAAAACATCCAAGATCACCTCATTTGGCCAAAGTAATAATGGACTTGCGCATGGGTTCAAGTTGAAGGACCATTTGGATGTTTTCCACTTCCATTTTTCATACACAATTGCATGGCCTTCCATCTTGAATTCAACATGATGCACACCCATTTTTGGATCAGAACAAATCATTTCATGGGCCTAGCACATTACGTCATCCTACATATATATCATCCTCCATGAGTCCTAAAAGTCAAGAGAATGTCAAGCTAGCAAGATGGTTCATGGTGGTTGGCCAGAGAAAGTTAACTAGTCAAAACTGGGGTTCCATAGACGCCATGTCCTTCAATTTTTGTCATATTAAAATGATTCCAAGAGAAATGTTATTCAAAATGACATTCCAAAAAACTTTAATATTGAAGTCTAGATGTAGTTTTGCTTGGAAAGTCATTTTTTATGGTGAAAGACTATAGGTCATTTAGTCTGAACCCTAGTTTGGAGGTCAACTTCCCAAGGCGATAACTTGCTCAATTTTTATGAGATAAAATCCATTAAATTCTAATGATCAAATTCAAGATGTTTACTTCAACTTTTATGTTTGGAGGAAGTTCAAATTCAACTTGCTAATTCACGTGCCAAGAAGAAACATTATAGGTCATTTTGGGCCAATACCATTGAACAAGTGATTTTCCTCAACTTCTAAAATGCATAACTCCTTCATGCCAAATCCAAATAAGGTCAAATTTATGACTAAATTAAATAGGTTTGAAAGAGCTACAACTTTCATTAAAGAACGCTTCTCATTTGAAGTCCATAAAAAAATTTATACAAGGTGGAAAAAGTGAACATTTGACTTGGGACATAGAAAATTTTCAAATATGTTTGATTTCCCAAACTTCCAACTCAAAATTCATCGTGATACAAGCTTCAAATGAAAAAGTGTTCAACATGAAAGTTGTTACCCTTGATCTCACCTTTCCAAAACGTCCAAGATCACCTCATTTAGCCAAAGTAACAAAGGACTTACGCATGGGTGCAAGTTGAAGAACCATTTGGATGTTTTCCATTTCCATTTTTCATACACAATTGCATTGCCTTCCAACTTGAATTCAGCATGATGCACACTCACTTTTGGATCAGAACACATCATTTCATGGGCCTAGCACATTACATACTCCTACACATATATCATCCTTCATGAGTCCCAAAAGTCAAGAGAATGTCAAGCTAGAAAGATGGTTCATGGTGGTTGACCAGAGAAAGTAAACTAGTCAAAACTGGGGTTCCATAGACCCTATCTCCTTCAATTTTTGTCATATTAAAATGATTCCAAGAGAAACGTTACTCAAAATTACATTCCAAAAAACTTTAAAGTTGAAGTCTAGAGGTGGTTTTGCTTGGAAAGTCATTTTTTATATGGAAATACTATAGATCATTTTGTCTGAACCCTAGTTTATAGGTCAACTTCCCAAGGCGATAACTTGCTCAATTTTTATGAGATGAAATCCATTAAATTCTAATGATCAAATTCAAGATGTTTACCTTCACTTTTATGTTTGGAAGAAGTTCAAATTCAAATTGCAAATTCATGTGCCAACAAGAAACATTATAGGTCATTTTGGGCTAATACCATTGAACAAGTGATTTTCCTCAACTTCTAAAATGCATAACTCCTTCATGCCAAATACAAATGAGGTCAACTTTGTGACTAAATTGAATAGGTTTGAAAGACCTACAACTTTCATTAAAGAACGCTTCTCATTTGAAGTCCATAGAAAAAGTTATTCAACATGGAAAAAGTGAACATTTGACTTGGGACTTAGAAAACTTTCCAATATGTTTGATTTCCCAAACTTCCAACTAAAAATTCATCATGATACAAGCTTCAAATGAAATAGCGTTCGACATGAAAGTTGTTCCCCTTGATTCCACATTTCCAAAACGTCCAAGGTCACCTCATTTGGCCAAAGTAACAATGGACTTGCGCATGGGTGCAAGTTGAAGGACCATTTGGTTGTTTTCCACTCCCATTTTTCATACACAATTGCATGGCCTTCCAACTTGAATTCAGCATGATGCACACTCATTTTTGGATCAGAACACATCATTTCATGGGCCTAGCACATTACATCATCCTCCATGAGTCCCAAAAGTCAAGAGAATGTCAAGCTAGCAACATGGTCCATGGTGGTTGACAAGAGAAAGTCAACTAGTCAAATTTGGGGTTGCATAGACCCTATCTACTTCAATTTTTGTCATATGAAAATGATTCCAAAAGAAACGATACTCAAAATGAAATTCCAAAAAACTTTAATTTTGAAGTATAAACGTGGTTTTGCTTGGAAAGTCATTTTTTATGGTGAAAGACTATAGGTCATTTTGTCTGAACCCTAGTTTGGAGGTCAACTTCCCAAGGCGATAACTTGCTCAATTTTTATGAGATAAAATCCATTAAATTCTAATGATAAAATTCAAGATGTTTACTTCAACTTTTATGATTGGAGGAAGTTCAAATTTAACTTGCAAATTCATGTGCCAACAAGAAACATTATAGGTCATTTTGGGCCAATACAATTGAAGAAGTGATTTTCCTCAACTTCTAAAATGCATAACTCCTTCAAGACAAATCCAAATGAGGTCAAATTTGTGACTAAATTGAATAGGTTTGAAAGAGCTACAACTTTCATTAAAGAATGCTTCTCATTTGAAGTCCATAGAAAAAGTTATTCAAGGTGGAAAAAGTGAACATTTGACTTGGGACTTAGAAAAGTTTCAAACATGTTTGATTTCCCAAACTTCCAACTAAAAATTCATCATGATACAAGCTTCAAATGAAATAGCGTTCGACATGAAAGTTGTTCCCCTTGATTCCACATTTCCAAAAAGACCAAGTTCACCTCATTTGGCCAAAGTAACAATGGAATTGCGCATGGATGCAAGTTTAAGGACGATATAGATATTTTCCATTTCCATTTTCCATACACAATTGCATGGCCTTCCAACTTGAATCCAGCATGATGCACACTCATTTTTGGATTAGAACACAACATTTCATGGGCCTAGCACATTACATCATCCTACATATATATCATCCTCCATGAGTACCAAAAGTCAAGAGAATGTCAAGCTAGAAAGATGGTTCATGATGGTTGACCAGAGAAAGTCAACTAGTTAAATTTGGGGTTGCATAGACCCTATCTCCTTCAATTTTTGTCATATGAAAATGATTCCAAAAGAAACGTTACTCAAAATGACATTCCAAAAAACTTTAATTTTGAAGTATAAAGGTGTTTTTGCTTGGAAAGTCATTTTTTATTGTGAAAGACTATAGGTCATTTTGTTTGAACCCTAGTTTGGAGGTCAACTTCCCAAGGCGATAACTTGCTCAATTTTTATGAGATAAAATCCATTAAATTGTAATGATCAAATTCAAGATGTTTACTTCAACTTTTATGTTTGGAGGAAGTTCAAATTCTACTTGCAAATGAATGTTCCAACAAGAAACATTATAGGTCATTTTGGGCCAATACCATTGAACAAGTGATTTTCCTCAACTTCTAAAATGCATAACTCCTTCATGCCGAATCCAAATGAGGTCAGATTTGTGACTAAATTGAATAGGTTTGAAAGAGATACAAATTTCATTAAAGAACATTTCTCATTTGAAGTCCATAGAAAATGTTATCCAAGGTGGAAAAATGGAACATTTGACTTGGGACTTAGAAAAGTTTCAAATATGTTTGATTTCCCAAACTTCCAACAGAAAATTCATCATGATACAAGCTTCAAATGAAAAAGCGTTTCAACATGAAAGTTGTTCCCCTTGATCTCACCTTTCCAAAACGTCCAAGTTCACCTCATTTGGCCAAAGTAACAATGGACTTGCGCATGGGTGCAAGTTGAAGGACCATTTGGATGTTTTCCACTTCCATTTTTCATACACAATTGCATGGCCTTCCAACTTGAATTCAGCATGATGCACACTCATTTTTGGATCAGAACACATCATTTCATGGGCCTAGCACATTACATCATCCTACACATATATCAGCCTCCATGAGTCCCAAAAGTCAAGAGAATGTCAAGCTAGAAACATGGTTCATGGTGGTTGACCACAGAAAGTCAACTAGTCAAATTTGGGGTTGCATAGACCCTATCTACTTCAATTTTTGTCATATGAAAATGATTCCAAAAGAAACGATACTCAAAATGACATTCAAAAAGACTTCAATTTTGAAGTATAAACGTGGTTTTGCTTGGAAAGTCATTTTTTATGGTGAAAGACTATAGGTCATTTTGTCTGAACCCTAGTTTGGAGGTCAACTTCCCAAGGCGATAACTTGCTCAATTTTTATGAGATAAAATCCATTAAATTTTAATGATCAAATTCAAGATGTTTACTTCAACTTTTATGTTTGGAGGAAGTTCAAATTCTACTTGCAAATGAATGTGCCAACAAGAAACATTATAGGTCATTTTGGGCCAATACCATTGAACAAGTGATTTTCCTCAACTTCTAAAATGCATAACTCCTTCATGCCAAATCCAAATGAGGTCAAATTTGTGACTAAATTGAATAGGATTGAAAGAGCTACAACTTTCATTAAAGAATGGTTCTCATTTGAAGTCCATAGAAAAAGTTATTCAAGGTGGAAAAAATGAACATTTGACTTGGGACTTAGAAAAGTTTCAAATATGTTTGATTTCCCAAACTTCCAACTAAAAATTCATCATGATACAAGCTTCAAATGAAATAGCGTTCGACATGAAAGTTGTTCCCCTTGATTCCACATTTCCAAAACGTCCAAGTTCTCCTCATTTGGCCAAAGTAACAATGGAATTGCGCTTGGATGCAAGTTTAAGGACGATATAGATATTTTCCATTTCCATTTTTCATACATAATTGCATGGCCTTCCAACTTGAATCCAGCATGATGCACACTCATTTTTGGATTAGAACACAACATTTCATTGGCCTAGCACATTACATCATCCTACATATATATCATCCTCCATGAGTACCAAAAGTCAAGAGAATGTCAAGCTAGAAAGATGGTTCTTGGTGGTTGACCAGAGAAAGTCAACTAGTCAAATTTGGGGTTGCATAGACCCTATCTCCTTCAATTTTTGTCATATGAAAATGATTCCAAAAGAAACGTTACTCAAAATGACATTCCAAAAAATTTTAATTTTGAAGTATAAAGGTGGTTTTGCTTGGAAAGTCATTTTTTATTGTGAAAGACTATAGGTCATTTTGTCTGAACCCTAGTTTGGAGGTCAACTTCCCAAGGCGATAACTTGCTCAATTTTTATGAGATAAAATCCATTAAATTTTAATGATCAAATTCAAGATGTTTACTTCAACTTTTATGTTTGGAGGAAGTTCAAATTCTACTTGCAAATGAATGTGCCAACAAGAAACATTATAGGTCATTTTGGGCCAATACCATTGAACAAGTGATTTTCCTCAACTTCTAAAATGCATAACTCCTTCATGCCAAATCCAAATGAGGTCAAATTTGTGACTAAATTGAAGAGGTTTGAAAGAGATACAAATTTCATTAAAGAACATTTCTCATTTGAAGTCCATAGAAAATGTTATCCAAGGTGGAATAAGGGAACATTTGACTTGGGACTTAGAAAAGTTTCAAATATGTTTGATTTCCCAAACTTCCAACTGAAAATTCATCATGATACAAGTTTCAAATGAAAAAGCGTTTCAACATGAAAGTTGTTCCCCTTGATCTCACCTTTCCAAAACGTCCAAGTTCACCTCATTTGGCCAAAGTAACAATGGACTTGCGCATGGGTGCAAGTTGAAGGACCACTTGGATGTTTTCCACTTCCATTTTTCATACACAATTGCATGTGCTTCCAACTTGAATTCAGCATGATGCACACTCATTTTTGGATCAGAACACATCATTTCATGGGCCTAGCACATTACATCATCCTACATATATATCATCATCCATGAGTCCTAAAAGTCAAGAGAATGTCAAACTAGCAAGATGGTTCATGGTGGTTGGCCAGAGAAAGTTAACTAGTCAAAACTGGGGTTCCATAGACGCCATGTCCTTCAATTTTTGTCATATTAAAATGATTCCAAGAGAAACGTTATTCAGAATGACATTCCAAAAAACTTTAATGTTGAAGTCTAGATGTAGTTTTGCTTGGAAAGTCATTTTTTATGGTGAAAGACTATAGGTCATTTAGTCTGAACCCTAGTTTGGAGGTCAACTTCCCAAGGCGATAACTTGCTCAATTTTTATGAGATAAAATCCATTAAATTGTAATGATCCAATTCAAGATGTTTACTTCAACTTTTATGTTTGGAGGAAGTTCAAATTCTACTTGCAAATGAATGTGCCAACAAGAAACATTATAGGTCATTTTGGGCCAATACCATTGAACAAGTGATTTTCCTCAACTTCTAAAATGCATAACTCCTTCATGCCAAATCCAAATGAGGTCAAATTTGTGACTAAATTGAATAGGTTTGAAAGAGATACAAATTTCATTAAAGAACATTTCTCATTTGAAGTCCATAGAAAATGTTATCCAAGGTGGAATAAGGGAACATTTGACTTGGGACTTAGAAAAGTTTCAAATATGTTTGATTTCCCAAACTTCCAACAGAAAATTCATCATGATACAAGCTTCAAATGAAAAAGCGTTTCAACATGAAAGTTGTTCCCCTTGATCTCGCCTTTCCAAAACGTCCAAGTTCACCTCATTTGGCAAAAGTAACAATGGACTTGCGCATGGGTGCAAGTTGAAGGACCATTTGGATGTTTTCCACTTCCATTTTTCATACACAATTGCATGGCCTTCCAACTTGAATTCAGCATGATGCACACTCATTTTTGGATCAGAACACATCATTTCATGGGCCTAGCACATTACATCATCCTACACATATATCAGCCTCCATGAGTCCCAAAAGTCAAGAGAATGTCAAGCTAGCAACATGGTTCATGGTGGTTGACCAGAGAAAGTCAACTAGTCAAATTTGGGGTTGCATAGACCCTATCTACTTCAATTTTTGTCATATGAAAATGATTCCAAAAGAAACGATACTCAAAATGACATTCAAAAAGACTTTAATTTTGATGTATAAACGTGGTTTTGCTTGGAAAGTCATATTTTATGGTGAAAGACTATAGGTCATTTTGTCTGAACCCTAGTTTGGGGGTCAACTTCCCAAGGCGATAACTTGCTCAATTTTTATGAGATAAAATCCATTAAATTTTAATGATCAAATTCAAGATGTTTACTTCAACTTTTATGTTTGGAGGAAGTTCAAATTCTACTTGCAAATGAATGTGCCAACAAGAAACATTATAGGTCATTTTGGGCCAATACCATTGAACAAGTGATTTTCCTCAACTTCTAAAATGCATAACTCCTTCATGCCACATCCAAATGAGGTCAAATTTGTGACTAAATTGAATAGGTTTGAAAGAGCTACAACTTTCATTAAAGAATGGTTCTCATTTGAAGTCCATAGAAAAAGTTATTCAAGGTGGAAAAAATGAACATTTGACTTGGGACTTACAAAAGTTTCAAATATGTTTGATTTCCCAAACTTCAAACTAAAAATTCATCATGATACAAGCTTCAAATGAAATAGCGTTCGACATGAAAGTTGTTCCCCTTGATTCCACATTTCCAAAACGTCCAAGTTCACCTCATTTGGCCAAAGTAACAATGGAATTGCGCATGGATGCAAGTTTAAGGACGATATAGGTATTTTCCATTTCCATTTTTCATACACAATTGCATGGCCTTCCAACTTGAATCCAGCATGATGCACACTCATTTTTGGATTAGAACACAACATTTCATTGGCCTAGCACATTACATCATCCTACATATATATCATCCTCCATGATGGTTCATGGTGGTTGGCCAGAGAAAGTCAAGAGAATGTCAAGCTAGCAAGATGGTTCATGGTGGTTTACCAGAGAAAGTCAACTAGTCAAATTTGGGGTTGCATAGACCCTATCTCCTTCAATTTTTGTCATATGAAAATGATTCCAAAAGAAACGTTACTCAAAATGACATTCCAAAAAATTTTAATTTTGAAGTATAAAGGTGGTTTTGCTTGGAAAGTCATTTTTTATTGTGAAAGACTATAGGTCATTTTATCTGAACCCTAGTTTGGAGGTCAACTTCCCAAGGTGATAACTTGCTCAATTTTTATGAGATAAAATCCATTAAATTTTAATGATCAAATTAAATACGTTTACTTCAACTTTTATGTTTGGAGGAAGTTCAAATTCTACTTGCAAATTCATGTGCCAACAAGAAACATTATAGGTCATTTTGGGCCAATACCATTGAACAAGTGATTTTCCTCAACTTCTAAAATGCATAACTCCTTCATGCCAAATCCAAATGAGGTCAAATTTGTGACTAAATTGAATAGGTTTGAAAGAGATACAAATTTCATTAAAGAACGCCTCTCATTTGAAGTCAATAGAAAAAGTTATTCAACATGGAAAAAGTGAACATTTGACTTGGGACTTAGAAAACTTTCCAATATGTTTGATTTCCCAAACTTCCAACTAAAAATTCATCATGATACAAGCTTCAAATGAAATAGCGTTCGACATGAAAGTTGTTCCCCTTGATTCCACATTTCCAAAACGTCCAAGGTCACCTCATTTGGCCAAAGTAACAATGGACTTGCGCATGGGTGCAAGTTGAAGGACCATTTGGTTGTTTTCCACTCCCATTTTTCATACACAATTGCATGGCCTTCCAACTTGAATTCAGCATGATGCACACTCATTTTTGGATCAGAACACATCATTTCATGGG
Source organism: Lathyrus oleraceus (assembly GCF_024323335.1). Lineage (NCBI taxonomy): Eukaryota > Viridiplantae > Streptophyta > Magnoliopsida > Fabales > Fabaceae > Lathyrus > Lathyrus oleraceus. The sequence continues at coordinate 262,490,014 of NC_066580.1, forward strand.
CCTAGCACATTACATCATCCTCCATGAGTCCCAAAAGTCAAGAGAATGTCAAGCTAGCAACATGGTCCATGGTGGTTGACAAGAGAAAGTCAACTAGTCAAATTTGGGTTGCATAGACCCTATCTACTTCAATTTTTGTCATATGAAAATGATTCCAAAAGAAACGATACTCAAAATGAAATTCCAAAAAACTTTAATTTTGAAGTATAAACGTGGTTTTGCTTGGAAAGTCATTTTTTATGGTGAAAGACTATAGGTCATTTTGTCTGAACCCTAGTTTGGAGGTCAACTTCCCAAGGCGATAACTTGCTCAATTTTTATGAGATAAAATCCATTAAATTCTAATGATAAAATTCAAGATGTTTACTTCAACTTTTATGATTGGAGGAAGTTCAAATTTAACTTGCAAATTCATGTGCCAACAAGAAACATTATAGGTCATTTTGGGCCAATACAATTGAAGAAGTGATTTTCCTCAACTTCTAAAATGCATAACTCCTTCAAGACAAATCCAAATGAGGTCAAATTTGTGACTAAATTGAATAGGTTTGAAAGAGCTACAACTTTCATTAAAGAATGCTTCTCATTTGAAGTCCATAGAAAAAGTTATTCAAGGTGGAAAAAGTGAACATTTGACTTGGGACTTAGAAAAGTTTCAAACATGTTTGATTTCCCAAACTTCCAACTAAAAATTCATCATGATACAAGCTTCAAATGAAATAGCGTTCGACATGAAAGTTGTTCCCCTTGATTCCACATTTCCAAAAAGTCCAAGTTCACCTCATTTGGCCAAAGTAACAATGGAATTGCGCATGGATGCAAGTTTAAGGACGATATAGATATTTTCCATTTCCATTTTCCATACACGATTGCATGGCCTTCCAACTTGAATCCAGCATGATGCACACTCATTTTTGGATTAGAACACAACATTTCATGGGCCTAGCACATTACATCATCCTACATATATATCATCCTCCATGAGTACCAAAAGTCAAGAGAATGTCAAGCTAGAAAGATGGTTCATGGTGGTTGACCAGAGAAAGTCAACTAGTTAAATTTGGGGTTGCATAGACCCTATCTCCTTCAACTTTTGTCATATGAAAATGATTCCAAAAGAAACGTTACTCAAAATGACATTCCAAAAAACTTTAATTTTGAAGTATAAAGGTGTTTTTGCTTGGAAAGTCATTTTTTATTGTGAAAGACTATAGGTCATTTTGTCTGAACCCTAGTTTGGAGGTCAACTTCCCCTGGCGATAACTTGCTCAATTTTTATGAGATAAAATCCATTAAATTGTAATGATCAAATTCAAGATGTTTACTTCAACTTTTATGTTTGGAGGAAGTTCAAATTCTACTTGCAAATGAATGTTCCAACAAGAAACATTATAGGTCATTTTGGGCCAATACCATTGAACAAGTGATTTTCCTCAACTTCTAAAATGCATAACTCCTTCATGCCGAATCCAAATGAGGTCAGATTTGTGACTAAATTGAATAGGTTTGAAAGAGATACAAATTTCATTAAAGAACATTTCTCATTTGAAGTCCATAGAAAATGTTATCCAAGGTGGAAAAATGGAACATTTGACTTGGGACTTAGAAAAGTTTCAAATATGTTTGATTTCCCAAACTTCCAACAGAAAATTCATCATGATACAAGCTTCAAATGAAAAAGCGTTTCAACATGAAAGTTGTTCCCCTTGATCTCACCTTTCCAAAACGTCCAAGTTCACCTCATTTGGCCAAAGTAACAATGGACTTGCGCATGGGTGCAAGTTGAAGGACCATTTGGATGTTTTTCACTTCCATTTTTCATACACAATTGCATGGCCTTCCAACTTGAATTCAGCATGATGCACACTCATTTTTGGATCAGAACACATCATTTCATGGGCCTAGCACATTACATCATCCTACACATATATCAGCCTCCATGAGTCCCAAAAGTCAAGAGAATGTCAAGCTAGAAACATGGTTCATGGTGGTTGACCACAGAAAGTCAACTAGTCAAATTTGGGGTTGCATAGACCCTATCTACTTCAATTTTTGTCATATGAAAATGATTCCAAAAGAAACGATACTCAAATGACATTCAAAAAGACTTCAATTTTGAAGTATAAACGTGGTTTTGCTTGGAAAGTCATTTTTTATGGTGAAAGACTATAGGTCATTTTGTCTGAACCCTAGTTTGGAGGTCAACTTCCCAAGGCGATAACTTGCTCAATTTTTATGAGATAAAATCCATTAAATTTTAATGATCAAATTCAAGATGTTTACTTCAACTTTTATGTTTGGAGGAAGTTCAAATTCTACTTGCAAATGAATGTGCCAACAAGAAACATTATAGGTCATTTTGGGCCAATACCATTGAACAAGTGATTTTCCTCAACTTCTAAAATGCATAACTCCTTCATGCCAAATCCAAATGAGGTCAAATTTGTGACTAAATTGAATAGGATTGAAAGAGCTACAACTTTCATTAAAGAATGGTTCTCATTTGAAGTCCATAGAAAAAGTTATTCAAGGTGGAAAAAATGAACATTTGACTTGGGACATAGAAAAGTTTCAAATATGTTTGATTTCCCAAACTTCCAACTAAAAATTCATCATGATACAAGCTTCAAATGAAATAGCGTTCGACATGAAAGTTGTTCCCCTTGATTCCACATTTCCAAAACGTCCAAGTTCTCCTCATTTGGCCAAAGTAACAATGGAATTGCGCTTGGATGCAAGTTTAAGGACGATATAGATATTTTCCATTTCCATTTTTCATACATAATTGCATGGCCTTCCAACTTGAATCCAGCATGATGCACACTCATTTTTGGATTAGAACACAACATTTCATTGGCCTAGCACATTACATCATCCTACATATATATCATCCTCCATGAGTACCAAAAGTCAAGAGAATGTCAAGCTAGCAAGATGGTTCATGGTGGTTTACCAGAGAAAGTCAACTAGTCAAATTTGGGGTTGCATAGACCCTATCTCCTTCAATTTTTGTCATATGAAAATGATTCCAAAAGAAACGTTACTCAAAATGACATTCCAAAAAATTTTAATTTTGAAGTATAAAGGTGGTTTTGCTTGGAAAGTCATTTTTTATTGTGAAAGACTATAGGTCATTTTATCTGAACCCTAGTTTGGAGGTCAACTTCCCAAGGTGATAACTTGCTCAATTTTTATGAGATAAAATCCATTAAATTTTAATGATCAAATTAAATACGTTTACTTCAACTTTTATGTTTGGAGGAAGTTCAAATTCTACTTGCAAATTCATGTGCCAACAAGAAACATTATAGGTCATTTTGGGCCAATACCATTGAACAAGTGATTTTCCTCAACTTCTAAAATGCATAACTCCTTCATGCCAAATCCAAATGAGGTCAAATTTGTGACTAAATTGAATAGGTTTGAAAGAGATACAAATTTCATTAAAGAACGCCTCTCATTTGAAGTCCATAGAAAAAGTTATTCAAGGAGGAAAAATTGAACATTTGACTTGGGACTTAGAAAATTTTCAAATATGTTTGATTTCCCAAACTTCCAACTAAGAATTCATCATGATACAAGTTTCAAATGAAATAGCGTTTCAACATGAAAGTTGTTCCCCTTGATCTCACCTTTCCAAAACGTCCATGTTCACCTCATTTGGCCAAAGTAACAATGGACTTGCTCATGGGTGCAAGTTGAAGGACCATTTGGATGTTTTCCACTTCCATTTTTCATACACAATTGCATGGCCTTCCAACTTGAATTCAGCATGATGCACACTCATTTTTGGATCAGAACACATCATTTCTTGGGCCTAGCACATTACATCATCCTACATATATATCATCCTCCATGATGGTTCATGGTGGTTGGCCATAGAAAGTCAAGAGAATGTCAAGCTAGCAAGATGGTTCATGGTGGTTGGCCAGAGAAAGTTAACTAGTCAAAACTTGGGTTCCATAGACGCCATGTCCTTCAATTTTTGTCATATTAAAATGATTCCAAGAGAAACGTTATTCAAAATGACATTCCAAAAAACTTTAATGTTGAAGTCTAGATGTAGTTTTGCTTGGAAAGTCATTTTTTATGGTGAAAGACTATAGGTCATTTAGTCTGAACCCTAGTTTGGAGGTCAACTTCCCAAGGCGATAACTTGCTCAATTTTTATGAGATAATATCCATTAAATTCTAATGATCAAATTCAAGATGTTTACTTCAACTTTTATGTTTGGAGGAAGTTCAAATTCAACTTGCTAATTCACGTGCCAAGAAGAAACATTATAGGTCATTTTGGGCCAATACCATTGAACAAGTGATTTTCCTCAACTTCTAAAATGCATAACTCCTTCATGCCAAATCCAAATAAGGTCAAATTTATGACTAAATTGAATAGGTTTCAAAGAGCTACAACTTTCATTAAAGAACACTTCTCATTTGAAGTCCATAGAAAAAGTTATTCAAGGTGGAAAAAGTGAACATTTGACTTGGGACATAGAAAATTTTCAAATATGTTTGATTTCCCAAACTTCCAACTCAAAATTCATCGTGATACAAGCTTCAAATGAAAAAGTGTTCAACATGAAAGTTGTTACCCTTGATCTCACCTTTCCAAAACGTCCAAGATCACCTCATTTAGCCAAAGTATCAAAGGACTTATGCATGGGTGCAAGTTGAAGAACCATTTGGATGTTTTCCATTTCCATTTTTCATACACAATTGCATTGCCTTCCAACTTGAATTCAGCATGATGCACACTCACTTTTGGATCAGAACCCATCATTTCATGGGCCTAGCGCATTACATACTCCTACACATATATCATCCTTCATGAGTCCCAAAAGTCAAGAGAATGTCAAGCTAGAAAGATGGTTCATGGTGGTTGACCAGAGAAAGTAAACTAGTCAAAACTGGGGTTCCATAGACCCTATCTCCTTCAATTTTTGTCATATTAAAATGATTCCAAGAGAAACGTTACACAAAATTACATTCCAAAAAACTTTAAATTTGAAGTCTAGAGGTGGTTTTGCTTGGAAAGTCATTTTTTATATGGAAAGACTATAGATCATTTTGTCTGAACCCTAGTTTGGAGGTCAACTTCCCAAGGCGATAACTTGCTCAATTTTTATGAGATGAAATCCATTAAATTCTAATGATCAAATTCAAGATGTTTACCTTAACTTTTATGTTTGGAAGAAGTTCAAATTCAAATTGCAAATTCATGTGCCAACAAGAAACATTATAGGTCTTTTTGGGCTAATACCATTGAACAAGTGATTTTCCTCAACTTCTAAAATGCATAACTCCTTCATGCCAAATACAAATGAGGTCAACTTTATGACTAAATTGAATAGGTTTGAAAGAGCTACAACTTTCATTAAAGAACGCTTCTCATTTGAAGTCCATAGAAAAAGTTATTCAAGGTGGAAAAATGGAACATTTGACTTGGGACTTAGAAAAGTTTCAAATATGTTTGATTTCCCAAACTTCCAACAGAAAATTCATCATGATACAAGCTTCAAATGAAAAAGCGTTTCAACATGAAAGTTGTTCCCCTTGATCTCACCTTTCCAAAACGTCCAAGTTCACCTCATTTGGCCAAAGTAACAATGGACTTGCGCATGGGTGCAAGTTGAAGGACCATTTGGATGTTTTCCACTTCCATTTTTCATACACAATTGCATGGCCTTCCAACTTGAATTCAGCATGATGCACACTCATTTTTGGATCAGAACACATCATTTCATGGGCCTAGCACATTACATCATCCTACACATATATCATCCTCCATGAGTCCCAAAAGTCAAGAGAATGTCAAGCTAGCAACATGGTTCATGGTGGTTGACCAGAGAAAGTCAACTAGTCAAATTTGGGGTTGCATAGACCCTATCTACTTCAATTTTTGTCATATGAAAATGATTCCAAAAGAAACGATACTCAAAATGACATTCCAAAAAACTTTAATTTTGAAGTATAAACGTGGTTTTGCCTGGAAAGTCATTTTTTATGGTGAAAGACTATAGGTCATTTTGTCTGAACCCTAGTTTAGAGGTCAACTTCCCAAGGCGATAACTTGCTCAATTTTTATGAGATAAAATCCATTAAATTCTAATGATAAAATTCAAGATGTTTACTTCAACTTTTATGATTGAGGAAGTTTAAATTAACTTGCAAATTCATGTGCCAACAAGACATTATAGGTCATTTGGGGCCAATACAATTGAAGAAGTGATTTTCCTCAACTTCTAAAATGCATAACTCCTTCATGACAAATCCAAATGAGGTCAATTTTTGACTAAATTGAATAGGTTTGAAAGAGCTACAACTTTCATTAAAGAAGCTTCTCATTTGAAGTCCATAGAAAAAGTTATTCAAGGTGGAAAAAGTGAACATTTGACTTGGGACTTAGAAAAGTTTCAAATATGTTTGATTTCCCAAACTTCCACTAAAAATTCATCATGATACAAGCTTCAAATGAAAAAGCGTTCAACATGAAAGTTGTTCCCCTTGATTCCACATTTCCAAAACGTCCAAGTTCACCTCATTTGGCCAAAGTAACAATGGAATTGCGCATGGATGCAAGTTTAAGGACGATATAGATATTTTCCATTTCCATTTTTCATACACAATTGCATGGCCTTCCAACTTGAATCCATCATGATGCACACTCATTTTTGGATTAGAACACAACATTTCATGGGCCTAGCACATTACGTCATCCTACATATATATCATCCTCCATGAGTACCAAAAGTCAAGAGAATGTCAAGCTAGAAAGATGGTTCATGGTGGTTGACCAGAGAAAGTCAACTAGTCAAATTTGGGGTTGCATAGACCCTATCTCCTTCAATTTTTGTCATATGAAAATGATTCCAAAAGGAACGTTACTCAAAATGACATTCCAAAAAACTTTAATTTTGAAGTATAAAGGTGGTTTTGCTTGGAAAGTCATTTTTTATTGTGAAAGACTATAGGTCAATTTGTCTGAACCCTAGTTTAGAGGTCAACTTCCCAAGGCGATAACTTGCTCAATTTTTATGAGATAAAATCCATTAAATTTTAATGATCAAATTCAAGATGTTTACTTCAATTTTTATGTTTGGAGGAAGTTCAAATTCTACTTGCAAATGAATGTGCCAACAAGAAACATTATAGGTCATTTTGGGCCAATACCATTGAACAAGTGATTTTCCTCAACTTCTAAAATGCATAATTCCTTCATGCCAAATCCAAATAAGGTCAAATTTATGACTAAATTGAATAGGTTTGAAAGAGCTACAACTTTCATTAAAGAACGCTTCTCATTTGAAGTCCATAGAAAAAGTTATTCAAGGTGGAAAAAGTGAACATTTGACTTGGGACATAGAAAATTTTCAATATTTTGATTTCCCAAACTTCCAACTAAAATTCATCGTGATACAAGCTTCAAATGAAAAAGTGTTCAACATGAAATTTGTTCCCCTTGATCTCACCTTTCCAAAACGTCCAAGATCACCTCATTTAGCCAAAGTAACAAAGGACTTACGCATGGGTGCAAGTTGAAGAACCATTTGGATGTTTTCAATTTCCATTTTTCATACACATTGCATTGCCTTCCAACTTGAATTCAGCATGATGCACACTCACTTTTGGATCAGAACACATCATTTCATGGGCCTAGCGCATTACATACTCCTACACATATATCATCCTCCATGAGTCCCAAAAGTCAAGAGAATGTCAAGCTAGAAAGATGGTTCATGGTGGT